>NW_025919625.1:0-75833 GCF_907164915.1 Impatiens glandulifera | reverse complement strand
ACCTACGCGGTTCAGGAAAGACTTTCATATGTTTGAGGATTTCGGCTTTTCTTTTCACAGGGTCAAGCCATTTCTCAGATTCGGTTGGACCAACATAGTCGTATTTTAGCTTTTCTTCCCTATAGTATGAGGTCTCCTCTTCTTCAGTGGTCCAGGAGCTTTTAATGAATTTTATAAGGGGAAGGTTACTTCTTGTAAGCCTTACTTTCTCTACGGGTTTTCGGTCTTTGGAGCTAACCTCAGTGTATCCTAGGCCAAGCTTGCAACGAGGATGTCTGTAATGACTACACATTTTCTTTACTATATCACTAGATCTCTTATATGCGGCCATCTTATATTGAAGTCGGGCATTTTCTTCCTTGGTTAATTCTCTAGTTGGTTCACTAGATTGTTCGGTCTTAAATTCTAACTCGGTTTCTAAAGTATGAATATCATCAGGTTTTACTACCTCCGGTTCGGTTATAATGAGTACCTCTGGTTCTGTCAGGATGGGTATCATAGGATCGGTTCTAATGTTGAGGTGCTTAGGTAGCATGGCTAGTAGGTTCTTATATTCTTCTACCATGTCATTCAATGCATTGTATAATTCATCTTTAGTAAATTCTTCACAGGGAGAGTCGAATACCTGTTCCTCATTTGCCATGAGACATGTGAGTTCATCATCACTGTCACTGTGAGCCCATAGACTTCCTCCATCGTCGGCTATCAGTGATTTCGGTACCTCACTTCCTTCACCGATTTGTTGATAGTTGTTCTGGTTATTTTGGTAGTCCGGTTTCTGGGTATCTCTCCTCGGTTTCCTGCATTCCCACTTAAAATGTCCCAAACAGTTACAGTTATAACATCTTACATTGGATTTGTCACCATAGTAGTTGTTCGTCGGTTGGCTTCTTTTCATGAACCTCTCAAACTTCTGTGCAAGCATTGCCATGGCATCCTCGGTGAACTGTTCGGCGGTTCTGATTGGTACAGGTGCAGGAGCCGGTGCCGATGCAGGTGCAATAGTAAGTGCAACTGGTTCTGTAGATGTGATTAGTGCTCTGGTTGATGTTGAGGCCGAGACTTCCTCTTCGGTCCTAGATCTCATTTCGAACTCATATGCCTGAAGATTTTCGAATACATCGTGTAGTTTCATCTTACGTAGGCTCTTTGATTCCCTCATTACCATTGTTTTTATGTCCCAAGTACTTGGAAGAGATCTCAAAGCTTTCATAATGACCTCTTTGTTGTCATACTTCTTGCCCAGAGTTGCTAATTCATCCAACACACCAGTGAACCGGTCACTGTATTCCTTCATAGTTTCTCCTGGTTTCATTTTGATGCTTTCAAACTTCTGTGTGGCCACCATTATCTTGTTCTCCTTTGTTCTTTCATTTCCTTCAAAGATCTGGATAATTGTGTTCCATGTATCCTTTGCGGTTTGACAGTCTCTGATCTTGCAGTATGTGTTTCTGTCCACACTGTTGGAGATCCAGTTTCTAGCATGATTATCTAAGTTGTTTCTTCTCCTATCTTCAGCCGTCCATTCCTTTCTGTCCTTATCAATGAATATCGGTCCTTCGGTCAGAATGGACTCCATTTCGTCATCCAAAGTGACTAAGTGCAGGTGCATGCGTGCCTTCCAGTTGGCAAAGTCATCACCTTCTAGCATTGGAGGCCTATCCTGATACATGCTTGCTTGAGTATTGAAACTAACTACTCTGATACCAATTGTTAGGATCTAGGTAGCCGCTGGAGGACCGGGGGTTAGACCGATTAGCGGTTCTCACTCGAAGGGTGGTGGTTAATCCGGTTAGAGATTAACACCGGGGTTTCAATACTACACAACCTGTCACAAACCCTTGAACTAGGTTCAAGCGCGGAAGAGGTTTGATTTCAGGTTGAAGCGTCACACTTGTATGATAGGCAGAATCGGTATTGTATAATGGAGGTTTGAGATTTGATGGGTCGGCTTTGGTAATCTGGAAATTCGGCTTGGATAGGGTTAAGTCGGTTATAGCGGTACGGATCGGTTAGATAATGAAACCGGCAGACAGTAAATAACAAGACAGATTTTATGGATGTTCGGAAATAAAACTCCTACGTCACCCCTTCCTCTCGAAACCGCGAGAAGGATATTCACTAAGGAATACAAGTACAATCCGATCGAGACTTATTTCCTGCTCGATAACACTCTTACAATTTACACCGAAATTGTAAAACACACTTCAACTTTAGCACTTAGGCTTTCTTAGAACAACACAGTCTTATCACTTGTAGAATAAATGCTCTTAGAGTTTCTCACTTGTCCCACTGTGTCGCACTTTTATTCTTCTTCAACTGCCCCTTTTATAGGTGAAGTATGTCAACGGTCATATTTCACTTCCTTGAATCTGATTGGCTGAGCAGAGTTGCAGTGATTCAGTGTTTCAGAGATTCAGACCTGCGGTCGTTTCCTCAGACCTGATGGTCAACCTCAGACTTGGCAGTCTGTTCTTCCGGTGTGTGAGACAAACCTGCCGGGTTTGTCTTTTACTTGATGTGGGCACTGTCTGTTGGACAGTTGTCTGTACTTGGAAGATCTCCTTTCTGACTTATCCCGAAGTGGAAAGATCCGGCAGGACTGTCTTTTGCAGCCTACAGTCTTTCCTCAAACTTGTATGGATATGGAAGTGTTCAGTCTGTTCCTTTGGTATCATTCTCAACAGATACCCGAATTGTCTTCTTGTACTGGTCGGCCACTTGACTTAACCTGATCGCTTCCGGTATGGATGATATAACCGGACTTCTTCCGGTTATTCCTTTGCCTTGTGGCTGATCGGCTGTTTGATGATTCCGGTTTTAAGCTTTGGCCGATCCTTTCTTTGTGCGGTCACGTTCCGAGTATTCTTGGTCGGTTTAGTAGCTTGACTGGCTAGTTTTCTTAGCCGGTTCTTTTGTTTATCCGGTCCGGTTCCTTGTTCCTGCATGGAAAGTTTATTTAAGTTAGGTATATTTGAACCGGTCTAATTTTATCTAACAAATGTATCATCGACGTTTTATCTATTTAAAGACATGAAAAGATAACACTAAAAACAAAATGATGCAACTTTTGATATGCTATATTCTAACTATGTATATTTGATCAATAATATTAGACTCATTAGTAGGCTAATTAATTGATTGAGAAGGCTCAGGCTGGTCATGTGATGTAGAAATATAAATCCGTTTATAGAACATCTCTATTATTATATATCCTACGTAAAATAAATAACTAAAAATAAATATGTGTCACAACCCTAGGCCCCTAATAAAATCTAACAAATAAATTTATTGGTTGAAATAGTTTAAAACTAATTTAAAATTAAGAAATATAAAATAATATTTTACCCTTATATCTATATATATATATAATGATGCTTAATTTTTAAAGTGTCCGGATTGCCGGGTCGAGAGTTGTGGTTAATTTGGATATATGTGAGAGTAAATGAATACTTGGGTCGGATTATGGGTTCACCCGCCCATAAACTTAAAACGGTTAAAAATAATATTAAAAATACTATAGGTATGGTTCGAACTTGCAACCTAACAAAACATGTACAACCTTTTAACCAACTAGACTAATAACAGTTTATATTTTAAATTCAACCCAAAATTTGATAAACGTGTGACATTTTAACAATATAAGTTCAACTTTTTAACTAACTAATCTATATATATATATATATAATGATGCTTAATTTTTAAAGTGTCCGGATTGCCGGTTCGAGAGCTGTGGTTAATTTGGATATATGTGAGAGTAAATGGATACTTGGGTCGGATTATGGGTTGACCCGCCCATAAAAGTTTTATTGTAATATTTTTTTCACGGTTTTTTATATTATTACTCGTGCAAATGCACGGGATACATGCTAGTTTATATAATATTTGAAATTAGAATCCTGTAATTATGAATTAGCTTTTTTTTTATTAATTTTTATAAAAGAAAGTGTTAATTTATTATAAGGGAAATGTGAGAGGCAGAGTTTGATCAACTAACTCTGTATACATTTCAGCTCCAAAACCAGCAAGACTAGTAAACATATATATATATATATATAATATCTTAACACTTTTACCCTAGTTGGGGAGGCCTAACTGATGCATATTAAGTATTAACGGTCACAAGACAATACAAATGAAATAGACTTTGATTTTCTTTGGAATATATTAAGAAATAAATAATTGAACGATCAAAATTTTCTGAAAAACAGCTCTCCGATGTAAAATTCATCAATTTTCTAGCATGCATGTGTTAGGAATCACAATTTCAAGCATAGTAACACAAAATAATTTAGAATTATTCCACAAATTTTCTTCTATGCGTTTTTATTTTATTTTATTTTATGATTTAAAAAAATCATTTAATAAAATTATTACCGAATTTTTATCTTTATAAAGTTTTTTTTATTTTTTTTAAAGTTTTTAAAATTACTGTAAATTTTATTTCATAATTGTAGTTTTTATTATTTAAAACTATTATTTATTATTTCTATATAATTGTTTTTGTTACTTAAAAAAGAATGTAAAAAATAAAATAAAATAATAAAAATCTTTTTTATTTTAATTTCTTGCAAGTGACAAGCATTCTCGCTAGGTCGTAGAGGAGGTTGGGCCACTTCTCTTCTCAGTCGCGGGCTTCAAGTGCCAATCGCGAGGTTCTCGGTCGCGGCCTTATTCGTTTAGTCCACTGTCATCATTTGCGAACTTACAAATTCTAAGATTTCTTCTTCCTAAACCTTGTACCCTCCCTCCATCTATGATCTTTTTATATTTTTTATCCCCATTTCAACCAAAACCTTAATTTGAACCTATGAACATCGAGGGCTGCTTCTGTATTGCCCTTTCTTATGGCTTCGTCATTGTCTTCCTCCTTTGATCGGGCTGACTCGATTGACTTCCATGTTGGATCGGTTTGCATGTTTATTTTTTTCTCTTTTTATTCTTCTGCAAAATAAATACATTATATTAAATTTAAAATAACAATTTCTTTTGTTGTAAAATATGAGGATTCAGACACATGATCACGAGGACAATGAGTTCTTGAAACATAAAAAAATGTATGAAGGATGATCGAGTTTTTAATATTTTATTTCAAAATATTGTATATTACCCAGATAACCTTTGATGTGAAGCAATCATTTTTGTAATGTTAATTTTCTATTTTTTTTTTTTTATGTATTTTAATTTGTAATATGTACGTGTATCGTTATAATAATTTATAAGGTTAATTTTGTAATTTGAGATTGTACACAAGTACACTTAGATTAACCAATTATATTCATGTTTATTTTAAAGAACTTTAAACTGTTATTGACAACATGTTTGGTGTCGTATATTTGGATTTGTTGTATTATTCAAAATGAGTTAAAAACAAATAACAAAGTATAAAACAAACAACTTCTTGATCTGGCTATTTTGATGCTTCCACTTGTCTATTCCTAGACCGTTCAATGTTTATTTTAGTCACATTTAGTAACAAAGCATGTCTCTTCAGAAATTCAGCAACCCGACGAATACAGACAAATCTCTTTCGACGTTGACATCATTCCAGCAACGACTCGAGATGTTGAAACCCTAGAGCTTTTGCATCTTCCCACAATTTTTTGTCATCTTCTCTACCATTACATTTGACTTGTACATGATGACGATGTTTGCCATCGATCTGTAGATCTCGTTCCGCTCGAATGATTTGTAAAACCTTATCCCGTGAAATGATATTAGGAATTGCTTTTATGGTCTCCGGTGTTCTCGATAACTTTTCAACTGAGAGCTCTCTAATTTTTCCTCGTATTCTTCATCTTCAACATCATTCTCTCTAATTTTTCAACAATATTCCCTCTAATTTTTTAACATTTATTCTCTCTAGTTTTTCTTCAATTCTAATAATAACAATATTCTTATATTCTTCCACCACTACAACATAAGTATGAGTAAGTAATGTTTTTATTTTTTTATTTTGATATCATTAGTTTTGAAAGTTATATTTCTTATTTTTCAACATTTAAAATCTTATAAATATTTAATCGGATAATGAGATATCGGTCAGAAATCGAGTACCCAACGAATCAGGGATGAGGGATATAAATAGAGATACACGTCGAGTTCGGGGTCGGGGATAGATAGTAAAATAAAAATCGAGTTTGGAAATAGATACTTCACTACTCAGCGGGTAAGGTACCCTTTGACATTCATAAAGAACTCTATAAATATGATTTATTATCTTTAGAGTTCCTTAATCCTATTTTTTCTATAAAGAACTACACCATTCAGAGTTAAGGGAGATAAAAATGTTTAGAAAACCACCAAGAATTTGAACGTTACATTAAAGACGTACTTCGTAGGAGAAACGCTATGGTTAATCGGTGATTATTGAGAGACAAGCAATGACTGAAGGTTAATGCTCAATACAATCACGCTTCCGTTATTCGATTTAATGTACATAAAGTATTTATGAAATCATTAAATTGATTTTAATTTGAAATGATTTATAACATATCTTAATGCAGCCAAACTCAAATTTGTCCCGACTGAGGAAGATTGTATTTGTTTTTAAGGTTTCCTCCAAGTTTGTACTATATATATATTCAATAGGTTTCTTAGGTGTTCCTCTTAATTGGTATTATATATCAATATGTTTTCAAAAAAATTAACACGAATTTTCTCAAAAATTATTTGAAAATCGAATCAATGAGACATTGTAACGTAGAGTGCGCATTGGTAATACAAAAACATCACTAAAATTCATATAAGCCTTCGTGAGTTTGGAATTTCGTTTTATGATAATCAGTAGTCTTCATTCAAATTAACTCAATTGAATGTCTAATTTGAGAAGAATACAAAGACGTAAATTTCTTCTAGTAATTCTTCTATGATCGAAATGTGGAATTTATCCATAATGGTAGAAACATTCAATTAACGACAATTGATGTATAATCGCCATTAAATCAATCTTCCTTACTAGAACTAATAGTACAAAAAAAGGCACTTAGACTTTTCTAGATAATTCCATTTGTTTAACATGTTGTCTATCATTTTTCGATTTTTATTTTTTTGATCGTCGGGTATCTATATGACCTTAGGAACAAATATTACGTTCCCAAATTAAGTAGAATTTGGTGATTGTGATCACAAATAAGAGGTAGTTAGACTGGTCTCTAGAAGAGGTCCTCATAATTGACTAAGGTCTTGTCCAATTCTATAAGAGCCTTATGAAAACTCAAGGTTGATATTAAAAAAAAATGGTCATGTTGTTTATTGAGAATTCCTCATTTGTATCATTGTTATTTTGTTCCCTTTTCTCAGTAGCTTAGACAACTTATCACCTTTTAAAATGTTCAATCAAGATTGATTAATTCCCTTCAAGAACTTAATAATTTCACACCGCTCAAAATTTAAGGTCAACTCTTCAATATTTTAAGATGATGGGCCTAAGGTAATTAACCATTCAATTTCCAATACAAAATCATAACTAGATATTTCTAGTACTATATATCAGCTTATACTCTTCGTCATTCATTAACTATCTTAATCCTTGACAATATCCTTCGCTAATTAAGTTGGATCCGTGTACAACTTTCATAGGTAAAGATTGTGTAGATAATAATGAGTGATTGATATTCTTAAGTATTCAGTTGATGAAATTATGGGTACTACTAGTATCTATAAGAATGATAACTGATAGATAATTGATAGTGACCTATTCTTACCCAACATTAAGAGAATTTGGTAACTTTTTGAATTAGACAGGGCATGAATGAAGATAGATAGATCGTCATTCACTGGTTTAACGAGTGGCTGGGATGACACGCAACTTCCTCTTACTCAGATATGCAACTCTCTACTTTCCCCTTTTCATTCATATAGGTAATGAATAGCTTGACTTTACATTTATGGTTTTGAATCATATCTCTCATCACATGTATATTAGAGTCTCTCTTTCTTCTTTCATCTAGAATTTTGGGATCCATATGTTGTATGTATCTTTGTTAGGAGTTCTGATTTAAAGAAGATTAATATAGAATAATAGGTAGGTGAGGTTTCGAATGATTATGTAATGTGTCAAGAGGATTTGGGATTCTTGAGAGTGGGAAGGAGTTGAAGGTTATGACTGTATAGATAACCACTACTTAATAATGATTTATAAATTATTTCACCAGATAACCACTACTTAATAATGATTTATAAATTATTTCATGTACTTTGGATGAATCAAGTTGTAGTAGTCCAACAACATTTATAATCTCATCCATAGGAGCACTCAACTAACAATCTATTGTATATTCATCAAACATATGTATGATTTTTTTAGTGATAGCAAAATATCTGATGTTATATTCATTAACATATTTAGTTTGTTTTAGATCATCAGTTGACTCGTAGGAATGTGACATATAGATCATCAGTTGACTCATAGGAATGTGACATATAGAATGTCTGAACTATTGGAGTAACGACTTCTTGTAGCTAGCCCATGTCAATGCTATAGTAAAATTTCTTGTTTGTAGGTATTATCTAACCATGTTCGAGCAACACCAGAGAAATGGATAGGAGCAATCTCGACTTTAGTTATATCGATTGTTCTATCAACTCTAAAGAACTGCTCTACTAAAATTAACTAGCCTTCATCAACCCCTCCATCAAATCTAAAAAAAGCATCGTGAGTCTCATGGGAGGGACATACGATCTCTCCCTTTTTCTACGCATTAATGATGAACCTAGACTATCTTCCGAACTATCAAAATTATATTTAGATGTTAAGAAATTTATTGTTCTTCAATGGATCCAACTTTCCACATCTACGTGTAAAGAATCTGACTAATACTTTGTTTTGACCATGCATAGTGAGAATTGACGGCTTTGATATCACTTGATACGTTTTTTAAAGAGAAGAGAATCATATAAAGTCGGAGAAGAGGAAGACTTAGGGAAGCTAAAGGGGGTGAGAGAATATGAAACAAATATGAACTAGTGCTCTTTCATTACATTATAATAATATTCAGTATTAGTCTCTTAGTGAATTTTTGTATGGTTACAACTTAACAATTTCTTTTTATTTGGCCTAATAGACTAGGACCTGAAATAAAAAAGAAAATAAGTTTAGGATGAACAAAAAAAATAAAAAATAAATAACAAAATTTAGAAACAAAAAGCTTCATGATATAGCTATTTTGATGCCTCCACGTGTCTTGTCTACTCGTAGACCCCCTAATATTTATTTTAGTCACAGTATGGTGCGCTTTGGAGCATCTAATCCATATCAGGCGAAAGTACCGTGCTCACTGGGTTATTTAATCTTAATAAGTCACGGACACCTCTGATCGCGTCCATAATTTTTAGAAATAATTTATCTGGATTGCGATAATTATTTAATCTTTGCGTAGTTAGTTTAGAAACCACAACTTATATATTCTTTTACGTAATTTAAATTAAAAAATCACTTAGAGAATTAGAGATAAAAATGAGTGCTTACACCCTTCAGCTAACAATCGCGTCCCCATAATTCAAATCCAAAAAAGATCTATGGTTGGTGTCTAACTAGCTTGTTCTCTTCATAAATCATGACTTAGGTGCTCTCCTAATCTACATAATCCTTATCGAATCAAGACTTGTTCCTGTAACGAAGTCACAAAGAGGACTTCAATGATCTAATTGTGAAGAAACTTATTAGAAAGTGATAAAGACTTTAAGAGAATGAACCAATCTGGAATGAAATTCTTTCTATTTAACTTGTTGAAATAAGAACACGATTACAAAACTTATATAAAGTAAAACATAACTTAGACATTAAACTAAGAGACATGAAGAGTCTTATTTACTAGATGAGACCAAGAGACTTGGACAATCCAAAAGGCTCTTGTATAACAAAAAAAACATATTAATTATTATTATTACTTTAATTTTTAACACCCCCCTTAAAGTGATGTTCGATGAACTAGTCCCAACTTAGATCATAGATCTTCGAAAGGACCTTTAGGAAGTGCTTTTGTGAAGATATCACCAGCATTGTCTTCACTTCTTACTGCAACCATCTCAATGATTCCCTCTAGTACTTTTTCGCAAATAAAGTGATGCTCCAACTCAATGTGTTTTGTCCTCAAATGAAACACGAGATATAAAGTCAATTTAATAACACTCAAATTATCTTCATGGATAGGAACCGACTGATCAAACTTGACATGAAAATCCTCCCAGAGTCTGCGAAGCCATATGCACTCTTGTGCTACGTGAGTTAGTGCTCTGTATTCCGCTCCTGTTGTAGAGAAGGATATCTCTCATTGTTTCCTACTACTCCAAATTATGCTAGTGTTTCCACAAAGAAAAACAAACCCAGATGTGGACCTTCGATCATCTCGATCTCCAGCAAAGTCAGTATTTGCTTATCCTTGCAAGACACATTTTGCATCTTTCTCATATAGTAGACCAATATCTAGTGAGGTATTAATATACTTCAAAATTTTCTTCACTTCTTCGAGTTGTGGTTTCCTTGGATCATGCATGTACCAACTCACCACTATAACTGCATAAGAAATGTTAGGCCTTGTTATAGTCAAATAAATCAGACTTCCCACAAGAGCACGATACGAACGAGGATCTGGTAGACATGTTTCTACATCTCGACTGAGTTTGGGATTTACGTCGAGAGGAGTATAACTCTTTTTTCCATTTGTCATACCAAATTTACCTGATCAACTTCTTTGCGTAGTTGATCTGCGATACAAACAAATCTTTCTTGAAATTTTCAATTTGTAAACCAAGGAAAGTTACAAGTTCATCAAGTTTCTTCATCTCAAAACGAAGCGAGAGCTCATATTGTAGTCGAGCAACCTCATCATAGTTACTACCCGTTAAGATTATATCATCCACATATAGAAGTACCACCACCATCTACCCTTGATGTTTCTTTATAAATATACTTAAGTCGGATTCTGAAGCTTTATACCCACAAAACTGAAGATATTCTATAATCTTTCCATACCAAGCACGTGTGGCTTGCTTTAATCCATATAGTGCCTTCTTAGTCTACAAACCAACTGGTCACCATCCTTCTTCTCGAATCCATGTGGTTGTTCCATATATATTGGGTGATCAAGTTCTCTGTAGAGAAATACATTCTTGACGTCTAATTTCCACAACTTCCATTGAGAACTTGCTACTAAGGCCAACATAGTGCAATTGACATCATCTTCGCAACTGGGTTGAATGTCTCCTCGTAATCTTCTCCATACTTTTGTGAGAATCCTCGAGCAACCAATATAGCTTTATATCAATCTATGCTTCCATCATCCTTTCGCTTGATTTGATACACCCACTTACATGTGACTACTTGAGTATCAGGAGGCTTCAAAACGAAGTCTCATGTCTCATTCTTCTTGAGAGCATACAATCCTCCTCCATTGCTGTCACCCATTCCTCGACATTCTTTGCTTCATTATAAGAAATTGGTTCCTCATCGTCTATTGTGTTTGTCAAGAAACAAGAGAAGGTTGTTACAAAATTATCATCCATTAATCGACAGGGCCTTACAATGTTCCTTTTTGGTCGAGATTCCCCATTCTTTTGTTGACTAGATTCTTCCTTATGTGGACTTCCTGTAAACCTTTCACTTTTTTATCTTTCATCGATGAAGTATCTTGAGCTAAGTTAGGCTCCCTCTATTACTATTATCACTAATACAAGAGCTTCCCGTAGATGTGGGTATGAGAAGATTAGTCTGAACAGTTTTCTCAACATCCTAAATGTAGTACGAAGAAATTTCGCCAAAAACAACATCTCTATACATAGTGCATTTGTGGGTTGATGAATACATACACCGCCACCATTTCCTTCTCTGGTCATAGTCGACGAACACGCATTTGACTACCTTTGCATCCAATTTGCTCCTTCTCGAGTCTGGAATATGGACATAACAAGTAGATCCAAAACTCGAAAATTCTTAACATTTGGCTTAAAACCAAAAAGAATCTTGAATGGAGATTTGAACTCATTTGGGCTAAGCGGAACTCGATTGATGACATGGGATGCACAACTCATGCCTTCTGCCCATAAGTACTTTGGTATATTCTTCATATGTAGCCACGACTTATAAGGCTCTGTAAGGTGTTAAATCTTCCTTTCGACTATCCAATTTTGTTGCGGGTTCTCAGGACAGAAGAGTTCTCTTTTTATGTCATTTTGCCTACAAAAAAATTCAAACTCTTTTGAGAAAATTCTCTAGCATTGTCTGTCTGCAATACTCAAATTTTGTTTTCTTTTTCTCCTTTTACCATCTCCTTGTACTCGAGAAATTTAGAGAACACTTCAGACTTCTCTTTCACAAAGTACACCCAAGTGAACTGGGAAAAATCATCCACAAACTATTTAATTACAAAGTTGTCGAATGGAAGTCGACGAGCTTTCCAATATTGACATCTTTCACATACATTGCCCTCCTCAATTCTCAAATCTTCAGGTAGAACTTCGACAAGTTTCTTTCGAGACATAACACTGAGCTTGGAAATATTGGCATGCCCAAGTCTTGCATTCCATAGAAAGGAGGTGTTTTTGTCGTCCACATTTTCGATGTACGAATTTGATGCTGAAAGGACAAAAAGATCATTATCCGAGTTCTGGTGTGAACCACATCCGACTTGATTTCTTTCACGTTCCTTAAGAACTTCACATCATGTGGACCGAACAACACAAGATTTCCAACATCTACAACATTTTCTACCGAGAAGAGATTCTTCTGGATTCCTGAAACATAGTAGACATTCTTCAAAGTATTAGATTCTCCTTTTCCGTTATCAATGACAATCGATCCTTCCTTTTTAACTTCGTGAACCAAGTTATCTATCATGACAATGCCACCGCCCCCATTTTGAACTCAACTAGACGAAGACATATAATCATCTCTAGTAACGTGATGTCAATACCCTAAATTGACGATCCACCTTTGATCGATTTACTATTTACCATTAGACGCCTCTATTTACTTTTCTTTCGAAATACTCACATTGACATGAAAAGCCTTGTCCTAGTCCTCCTCAACATGATGGTTAGACATTTATCCGAGATTTAAACTAGCCAAATTTACATTCAAGTTTACTCAACAATCTCTCTTGAAGTGTCCAATCTTGCCGCACCTGAAACACTTAAGGGGATTTTTAGGAATATTTGAAGAATCTTGACCTATTTCTTCCTTCTTCGATTTTCCCTTTTTCCATCTCGATTTCTTCATGAACAACGCATTGTTCGACTCAATCTTTATAATTGTTCCAGCCATTTGTGTGGCCAACGACTCTTGAGATGACAATAGATTTTCAAACTCCTCAAGTGAAGGTTGTTGAGACCAACCTTGAATCAAGGTGATGAATGGTGTATACTCAGGTCAAAGACCTCGAATAATATACCTCTTTGTTCGATCTTCTTAGATTTTATCATATGGGTTCAATAAAGAAATTTCTAAGAATATGTTCTTTACCTTAAGACAGAACTCCAAGACAGTTCTAATTTGCTTTGCAGCTGCTAACTCGTTTTCAAATATCTAAAGACGAGCCTCGTTATTTTTGTTGAAAAGACAATCAAGCATTTCTCAAATCTAACGACCAGATCCACAACCAATGATGTGCTCGAACAGATTATGGGAGATTGAACTCTTCAACACAAATTATGCCTTCTCATTGAGTCTCTTTCGCTTCTTCGATGCTTCCGCATTTTTAGCAAAATCCTTAGGATCTACAACATCGTCGTCTAAGACGATGTCCCACAAGTCTTCCCCGACCAGGTATGATTCCATACATGTCTTCCATATCCAGCTACACGACCACCTCTTTTCATATCGAATAACAACGATACATTCTTCATTAATGTTACCAAAACTCGGATACCATGTAACAAAGTCACAAACAAGACTGCGATGATCGAATTGTGAAGAAACGTATTAGAAAGTGATAAAGACTTTAAAGAATGAACCAATCTGGAATGAAATTATGTCTATTGAACTTGTTGAAATAAGAACACGATTACAAAATTTATATAAAGTAAAACATAACTTAGACATTAAACTAAGAGACATGAAGAGTCTCATTTACTAGATAAGACCAAGAGACTTGGAAAATTCAAGAGGCTCTTGATTAACAAAAAAATACATTCATTATTATTATTACTTTAACTAGTAAAATACCCTACCTTGTACGGGAAAAAATATAAATAAAGTTTTTATATGATATTTAATTCAATATATTTATATATAATTAAAGAAAATATATATAAAATTAATAATAAAATAATATATATTTATATTAAAAGAAAATAATATACATATATGAACATACAATATTTTAATTTTTTATAAACGAGCTTATATGAACTAAATATTCTTATATAAATATAAACATGAACTTACACTATTTTAATTTCTTTATTAATTTTATAAGTTTTGTTTTTTTAATGTTAAAGAATGAAATTTTTTAATGTAAATTTAGTGATGTTCTGCAAAATGTGTTCATAACAATCATTAATAGATACTAAATCGTTGGAATAAGCTAAATTTAACCTATTCAACAAAAACAGTGTCACTCTCCTTTACACCAAGTTTAGACAAAGACTTCTATACCCACCTGCTTCTAAGATGGGCTGAAATATTCTTTTTAAATTTATGTAATTGTAATGAAAAGTGATCAGTTATGTTTACATGTTGTGTAGATGAAAGTTAAGATTTTAATTCCATTTAGGCCATCTGGTCCAGATCGTCCATTAGAGTCATTCCATGTCATCTCCATCTGCAAAATGTGTTTTCATAATTAAATCATTAAGAAGATACAAAATTATTGGAAAAAGAAAAACCTAAATTTAACCTCTCCAACAAAAACGGTGTCATCTCCTCTACACTAAAATTTAGAAAGAGACTTATATACTCCACATACTTCCAATACGTGTTGAAATCTGATACAACTAAAATCATTTCATAACACACTCTTCACAATTAACTACATTATAATTGTCACTTTATTCTCGTACCTATATTTAACCCTAATACCTTTCTCTCTTGTATCAAAATCTTCTTTCTGAATTTATGCAACTGTAATGAAAAGTGGTCAGTTATACAATTATCAATTCAAGTTTAATAATGAAAAGAGAATCCAACATAAAAAATAAAGGGTTTATGTTTTGTATCATCATCACAACCAAAAATATGTTTATAGGTTCATTCATAAACACTTTTGCATTATACTTTTGAAAAAACGTTAATAAATTTATGGATACAAAAATATGTATTTGACTGAGATACAATGAAAATAGAAACCTCCCACTCTGAAAGAGAGTAATATTTGAAAATAAATTTGTATCTAAACATTAATATGATACTTCAAATATTCTAGAGACATTAAGATTTCTTTTAAAAAAAAGGTAAGACCTTGATTTATATTGTTTCTCTTTGAGCCAATATGAGTTTATAAGCTGCATATATCACTTCTTAGGGTACCATTTCCCGTGACAGCACTCGTATAAAAACATTTAATACCACGTCCTTCAATATTTCCTTGAATGATACCCATTTTTCATGTGCTTCTAGATGATCCATTTTGTTATAAACTACCAAACATGTTTCTGAATCTATTTAGCTGAATTGAAAAATTGTCAGTTATATAATTATCAATTCATGTTTAGTAATGAAAAGAGAATCTAACATAAAAAATAAAGAGTTTATGCTTTGTATCATCATCACAAACAAAAATATGTTTATAAGTTCATTCATAAACACGTGTGCAATATACTTCTGAAAAACTGCTAATAAATTTATAGATACAGAAAGATGTCCCTAATTGAGATACAATGAAAATTGAGACATCCCACTTTAAAAGAGAGCAATATTTGGAAACAATTTTGTATCTAAACATTAATATAAGATTTTAAATATTCTAGAGATATTAAATTTTTTTTAAATAAAGGGTAAAAACTTTATTTATACTGTCTTCTCTTTGAGCCAGTATGAGTTCATAAGCTGCAAGTATCACTTTGTGGGTACCCTTTCCAGTGGCAGCACATATAATGTCACGTCCTTTAATATTTTCCTTGAATGATGCCCATTTCTCATATGCTTCTAGAAGATCAATTTATTTATAAACAATTATATTTCAATTCGAACTGAATCATATTTGTATTCTGGCTGTTCAGATGAACCATCAATAACTTGTACCTGGTTTTTATAATGGTTATAAATAAGCAGCAGCACAGTATGATGATATTAATGAATATATAGTTTCATTTTACCAAAACAAAACATCTTTCTGTGTGACTAAGAAACTCATGGATTAAACCAAAACCTTGGTGAGCTCCCTCGAGTAAACCATGCAAATCTATGACAACCATTGTTATGTCATAATCGAATTAAACAATGCATAGAGTTGGAAGTAAAGTGGTGAAATTTTATATAATCTCATAATTAACCCTAGATTCAATTATAAAAAAGTTCAAAATTGACTCAAACTTTAAGCAATTAGGAAGAATAAAATTTATTTAGACCACTTTTAGAAATCAAAAGTTGAGAAAATGGTGGAAGGTGCACTCTCCTCTGAAAATTATATAAAAGTTTTATTTATTAAAGGAGATGAGAAAGTAAGAATCTCTCTTTATTATTTCGTCGAACACTTGGTATCCTACAACTATCACGTCACTCCTCCGATTCTTCTCATCTCTCCTCTTCCTCGTCGTCTTCATCGCCGCCGTCGTCTCATCGGGAGAAGAAGACGATGCATTCACCATCTACGATGTCCTGCAATAGAACAATTTTCTGGTAAGTCGTCTACCAAAAAGTGTAACAGAATACAAGATCAATCGAAATTCAGGAAAATCAATGTATACCTTAAGGATACATGTAGTTATAGCGTGGAAGGTTAGTAGAAGACGACGCGATGAACGCTACATCCTCCTGTGCATCAATCTCACCTTCTCCCACAATGTATACCTTAAGGATACCTAATAATAATAATTTTCAAATTTTCTCTTATAATAATTACTAATTTAATTCTCATTTCATAATTACTATTAATAATTAATTTATATTTTATTTTTTCTTTATATTAATGTTTAACTCAAGGCTTTATTATATGAGAAATGATTAGGTGAGGGAATTTGGTGAGGGAATGACGTGGCATCACATTCATTGGTTGGAAAATGTAAAAGTAGGAGGAAAGAGAGAAAAAAAAGAAATTATTTGATTTTTTCAGCGAATAAAATTATGGCACTGTCATTCCCTCACCAAATTCCCTCACCAAATCCCCTCACCAAATTCATTTCTCTATATATATATATAATAAGAGGAGTGATAGAGTGAGGGAATTTAGTGAGGGAATTTGGTGAGGAATGACGTGGCATCTCATTAAATTATTTGATTTTTTCAGCGCACCTAATCATTTCTATATATATATATATAAAGATGAGAGAGAAAAAAATTCACCTAATCATTTTTATATATATATAAAGATGAGAGAGAAAAAAAATTAAGAAAGTAAATTAATATATATAAATTTTAGGTGGGAGAAATGTTATTTGTTTTTAAAATATTTAATTTTTAAATAAATTAAAATATATATAATTTTTTTTTATTAAAAAAAATATAAAATTTATTTGCGTGAAAATATAAAAAAAAAATTATATTTATATAAAATTATTGATAAATGAGACTTATTATTATTATTATTATGTAAATTATAAATATTTTTTCATAAAAATAAATAGATATTTAATATTAAATATAAAATTATTAATAAGGTAATATATTTTTTATGTAATTTGTGTGAAAAATAATATATTTATATGAGAGAGAAAATAAAATAAAAATAAAATAAGAAAGAGAAATTAATAATTATAGTAAGAGAAATAAATTAGTATATACATGATGAGAGAGAAAATAAAAAAATATTAATTAGGAAGAAAAAATTATATATATATTAACGGAAAGAAAAAGAAATTAGTAATTATGAAATAAAAGTTAAATTAGTAATTATTATAAGAGAGAATTTAAGAATTATTATTAGTAGGTATATATTTGCAGAATACCTTACGTTATGGGAAAAATATAAATATTTTTTTTATAAAATATTTAATTTAATAAAAAAGAATATATTTATATGAAGAGAAAATATATAATATAAATATATAATTAATTATTAGTAATTGTTTTATAATAAAAGTAAATTTTATGAAAATAAATAAATATGTAAACGATGAAATTCCTGTAAAAAAATATAATAATTATTAATTTATCTCTAATTTTGTAATTACTAATTTCTTTTTCTATCAATTTTTCTTTTTCATAAGACAATATGAAAAATATATATATAAATGAGAAGAGAGAAAATAAATAAAAAATTAATTATTAAAGATACAAACTTAATATTAAGTGTGTCTCTCCTAAATTTATATATATTATTTTTTTCTTCCTAACTAATATTTATATATATATATATATATATATATATTTGGTAACTCTAATAATTAATTTATATTTTATTTTCTATTTCATTATATATATATATATATATATATATTATATTTTATCATTAATTTTATAATAATACAATAAAAAATTATTTAAAAAATAAAATTTTAAAAAACAATATTAAACATTACCCTAGTTCATAATATACGCTTACCATATTTTTACACATTTTATAAGAATTTTTCTCTCCTATCATAATTACCTATACATAATTACTAATTTAATCCTCTTGTTATAATTATTAATTTAATTTTTCTAATTAAATTTTATTTTATTTTATTAATTTTTATTTCTTAATGATATTTTTTATTATTATATCTCTTATATATATTATTTTTATTCATTAATTTTATATAAACTTATATTTAATATTAAATATTTATTTATTTATTTATTTATATAAATATTTATGATATAATAATTATAATATATATAATAATAATATATATAATGACTTTTAATATGAATGAGACACTAAAATTACAAATTTCTCATTCTTAAATATTAAATATTCATTTCTCTTTAATATTAATAATATATCTTTTCTAATTATTTTTTTTTTTATTTTCTTTCTCATCCTATATATATATCCTATATATATATTTTGAAACTCTAATAATTAATTAATTTTTTATTTTTTTTCCTCGTTTGTTTATTTATATATATATATATTTATATATATATATATATATATATATTTATTTATATATATATATATATATTTATTTATATATATATATATATTTATTTATATATATATATATATTTATTTATATATATATATATATATATTTATTATCTTTCTGATTCTTTATATATATTCTTATACATAATTCTTATATTTTTTAATAAAATAAAAAATTATAAATATCTTAATTTATTTAAATCTCTCTCTCTCTCTCTCTCTCCCTCTCTCTCATAATATATTGTAATGTTTTATATATTATAGAATAAATATGAAAAAAATTAAAAAATATATATTTTAATCAAAATTAAAAAATTATTTTTAAAATTAATTTAATAAATATTAAGACTAATTTTTTAATCGGTTACATTTATTATTATTATTTTATATCCCATTTATTTATTAAATAGTGAGACTCATTAATAGAATTATGAAAAAATATATTATATATATATATATATGATAAAAGAAACAAAAATAATTAATTAATAAAAATAAATGAAGAAAGAATAAGAAAATTAAATTATATCATTCGGGGGAAATTGTACACCTCCAATATTTAAAATTAAGTGTCATTAAATATATATATAAAATATATATATGATAAAAGAAACAAAAATAATTAATTAATAACAATAAATGAAGAAAGAATAAGAAAATTAAATTATATCATTTTCGGGGGAAATTGTACACCTCCAATATTTAAAATTAAGTGTCATTAAATATATATATATAAATTAATATTTAAAAAATATTTATATATATATATATATAATTTTATCATTAGTTTTATATAAATACAAATTTTTATCATATTATCCTATAAATAAATTTTATATTTAATTTTTTAGTCAGTTACATTTATTATTCAAGTTTTTTTTAATAAATAGTGGATAGAATTATGAAAAAATATATATTTTATATGATTAGCGTGAATATATATATATATGTGAAAATAAAAAAACAATTAATTAATAAAAATAAATGAAGAGAGAATAAGAAAAATAAATTACCTATGATGTAGATTATTTTGGAGACAGAGTGTGTTGTACACCTCAAATATTAAAATTAAGTGTTATTATATATATATATATATATTCTTTAAAATTTGAATTATGGATCAAATTATATAAAATTTTACTTTGAGCTAATATTCATTTATATATTTTTATTCTTTTTTCTTATTTATCATAAACAGACTATTTGTGAGTCTAACTGTTATAAAATAAAGTGCAACTATAAATAATTATTTTAATTCGGAAGAGATGAAATGAAAAACTTTTGTCATTACATGATATTTTGGATTATAAATCAAAATTTCACATAATATAGATCAAGAATAATGACAAACTTATTTAAAGTTATATGAAATTGGAAATAAATTGTAAGAAATTATAACTAAATAACTACTCTAAACAGTTTGAACCAAATGAGAAATTATGATTCAAGAAATAAGTCCTCAAACGAAACACATGTTAGCTTTCTAATATATTAAGCTCATACTTTGAGTAAACTTTTCATAAGATTTGGAGTGTCGCTATTGAGAGTTACCACGTGGTCTAAAGAGTGAGTGAAATCGCCTTCGAAATCCATCAACCCCAGTTCGAAATTGGCAACGGTCAAAGGTTAGATTTAACACAAAAGGCCAATGAGACCATCCTCCAGTTAGCATTGCATCCACTTTAACCGTAAAAGATAAATAGTTTAAGGTTCGTAAGATATATGTTGTTTATTTTTTTGAAAAAAAGAAGGAATAGAAAGCTTACCACGGGTCGAGGAAAGAGTAAAATTGCCTTTAAAATTCATCCGCTCCAGTTCGAAATCCTCAACATTGAAGCTGTCACTCAGCGTCTGCAGATCGAAGTGTCTCACCCGTCCAAAATCCTAAGTAAAAAAATGAATAGGTGAGAAACGGAAAAGTAAAAAAAGAACATGTGTGAGAAAAAAAAGTTCACAAATATTTGTAATGTTTTTCTATTATTTATGTTTAATTCCTATCAATTTATCATTTATTAAATTTAACGTTTTTATCTTATTTATGTCTAATTTTTTATTTATTAAATTGAACGTTTTTATATTAAGATAAAATAATAAAAATAATAATTATAAAAGAGAAATTAGTAAAATAAAATAAAAATGAATTAGTAAAGATAAATTAATAATTATGGTAATTATGATGAAAAAGAAACAGTTATAAAATGATAAAAATTTATAATAAAAAAAATACAATAAGCCTATGTGACCTATGGTGAGAGCGTGAATCTCACCATACATTTATTTTATTAAGAATCATTATATATATATATATATCTAACAGTCTCATAGATCATTTGATCACTCTTCGTGAATTAGGGTGTTACCATTCACGTTTTAGTTAAGGTCACGCATATTTAGTTTGATCGCTCATCACAAATCAAGATTTAGTCTAACTAGCTAACGCTTTTCAAGCTTGATTGGTTGCTTTTCATGAATCAATAAATTCGTTAAAGATTATCTTGATTACTCTTCACAATGAGGGTGTTTTCGTTCATGTTTTAGTTAGAACTCTCCATCTATGTTACACCTTATGGACATCTTACGGGTAATATCTAATTCACGATTTAGTTTTGAATGGCTTTTTACTCCTACTAGGGATTGATTTCATCATTGTCACTTCAATGAATAATAATTTCTTTGATTAAGGGTATAATCACTACCTCTTATGATTATGTCTTTTCATGTTTTGAAGGCCACACCTCAAGATTATGTATATGTCAATCTAGGTGCAATATTTGGATTGGTGATTTGTCTCTCAATTGGTATTTTGAGCCAAAAGAAACAATTTATCGAGGATGATATTACATTGATTGTCATAATTTGTTTGATTTTTGGAATTGTCTTGACTTTT
Organism: Impatiens glandulifera; assembly: GCF_907164915.1. Classification (NCBI taxonomy): domain Eukaryota; kingdom Viridiplantae; phylum Streptophyta; class Magnoliopsida; order Ericales; family Balsaminaceae; genus Impatiens; species Impatiens glandulifera. The sequence goes on along the minus strand of NW_025919625.1, from coordinate 53,780 downwards.
AAGGAAGTAGTTGTATCTAGGCACATCTTAGCGTGGATAATGGCTTCTTTTCCTTAGGTAGAACTGTGTTTTATTGGTCTTACATTGAGAAATTCTTAGCTTGAATAATTGGTTGACAAGGGTTAGATTCACTAATGTACCTTGGAGAAAACTTTTAGTGTACAAATCTATGTTTTTGATAAGTATACAAAGTCATTTTTTTTCAATTGCTTTTCATTTGTTCAATAGAATTGGGAGAAAATATAATTTTTTTAAACTACTTTATTTTTATTATTCACTTTTAATTAGGGAATTTTTTTTTAAATGTTCATATTTATTTGATTTATGGTTGATTTCATTTATTTTCAATTTGTCAAAGAAATGCATATAGTCATCTATGACTTCCTCTACAAATGTATTTGATTTCTGTAAGTGATTAAATACTTAAGACATAGTCATCTATGATATTTTTAGAATTAAAATATATACACCTCACAGTTATGACCCTTGGTAAATGCAAAGTGCTTCTAGAGTCATCTATGACTTTACCTACAAATGTATTTGATTTCATTAAGTGATGAAGTACTTAAGATTTTTCATATATCATAATCGATATCCCATATTTTGTTTTATGTTTTTGACACATAACTAGGGGTTTTCTCCACTTTTAATTTAATGAAAAATAATTATTATTTTTTTGTCTTTGAGATCATTTTTGTTAATTACTTGGATTATTTTTAATAGAATCTATATAATTTTCTCTTGCATTTGAGCAATCAAACATTTTAGTGATTTAAATATCTATAGATGAATATTTTCTTATTTTGTTTTGTTGTTTTAGTATTGGATATAGTTTTGTTAGAACCATTTTATCAATCTAACAATACAAATGTGAATACATTGGACGCCTTTTGATCAATGTTTTTTAAAGATCAGATTTATCTGAAGTCAAAATAGGCGCGATTATATCGTTTTTATTTCTACATTCTTCATAATATTGAAAGATACATAGTGAAACATTGAGTTGCTTTTGTTCAATTTATTTTAGTTTTTAAAAATATTTTTGTACGCTAAAAGATCGTGTTTCGTTGATATGGACAATTGTACGATTTTCTTAATTTTACCTATACTCATTTCATAATATCATTTTTCATACAGAAAAATTTAGTTATTGAACTTTGTTTTGGTTTTAGTCTTTAAAAGAGAAAACACATTTTTAGTGTCTATCCCAATTTATTTTAAAAAAAAATAAATGGTTTTAACTATACTCAAATATACTAATGTATTTTGTTTAGAAGAATCAAGTATGTAAACATATACTTTTTTACCCCTAAATTTTATAATTTGTAAATATCTCATTAGTAAACAATTTGTTATAAAAATTATTTTTATACGAGCTCATTACACGGAAATAAAATAATTAATTTGGAGACGACGTGTATTACTCGGATTCTAAAATAATTAAATTTCGAATTAGTTTAAATAAATTCACATGAGATACATAATCATGTATCAAACTTGGTGGCTGACAACCACCGCAAGCAAAAGAGGAGTGAGGCGAAACAATAGACCAAGACCCAGGCGATACCCAGAGCTACAGTAGCCCGGACCATCCACCTAATAGTAATATTATATATTTATAATTAAATAACATTCTAATTATCTTCTATATAATCCGCCGGAGGTTCCAAACATACTAATTTATTCATAATTAAACAATTTATAATGTATTCTACTATATAATAAATAAAGAAATTCCATCAATAAATAACCAAACTTAATAATATATATAAAATAAAATAAAATGTCTCTAACAATAATAGTTTTTACTAGTTTGAAAGATTGAAATTTTTTCATTTTCTCCATAATTTGTATGGCTAAATCAGCTTAAATTAAAATTCATTATCTCAACATATTCTCATCATTTGAGAAGTCAACTACAACATTTTGAGCTTTATATATTTTGTCAGGAAAATTTTTAAAATATATTCAAAATTTTAGAATTGTGTCGAGGTTTATTTGAAACAAAATATTGGAACAATATCATTACATTAACAGGTTGATCTGTTTAGTTTCAACGACGACCAAATAACAAACATTTTCCGCTATAAAACATGTTAAAAAAGTTTTTCGTATTAAAATGGGAAAATTCTTTCTAAAAAATTCAATAATCATCTATATTAAGAAAGAATTTGCTTAAAATATAGACTTAGATTCAATTATTGATGAATATTATATTTTAAAAAATCTTAGATTCCAACTTCAATAGTAAATTTATGCATACTTAGCTTTTATAATTGTGGAGTCGGTTGAAAAGATTATCGACCTTCTTGCAGACTTTCATACCCGTTAATTTTTTATTTTTATTTTTGTATATTTGGTCTTTAAGTATTTTTATATTTTTGACCTTCATACCGTTAATTTTTTATTTTTATTTTTGTATATTTGGTCTTTTAAGTATTTTTATATTTTTGATGTCATGCTTTGTTTTATTGAGCTTAAATAATTGTTATTTTTTAATATTTCATGATTATTTTAAAAAATTATTATGTTATTTAGATTTGTATGAAAATTATTTTAGTCTGAGTAAAATTTTAAATCTTGACTTCAACCTTACCTAGGAAGATGCTGAGCCCAAGTCCCAACCCAAAGCCTAGAATTTAAAAGGCAGCCCAACAACTATACTCTTCATGTAAGGCCAAGAGGAAGGAGTCAACACTCCAAACACCAGTCAATAGATGCTCAAATGCCCGCCCACGTTGGAAAGTAACCAGAACAGAAATCGCGCGACCATCGGCCCACCTGCAATCTCCTTCTTCTCTGCCCGGCATGACAGTTAACAAAAGATCCTTCAGAAAATCCAACTTTGTCATTTTTCAATGGTTTTTTTATCATTCAAAAACTAAAATGATAAAAAAAAACTGTTTAAGCCAATTTAACCGATGAACTTTCGTTGGACTTTTAGAAAATCGGAAAATTGTTTAGAGGGGAAAATGTCTCGATGTAGGGGCGCCCTTAACATTGTCCACAAATGAAAAGGGCAAGAGGAGAGTTTGGAAGAGAAGGAGGACCTTAACAAAAAAAAATGCGTCATTGGAGCTACTTGAAGCTTGAATTGTTTTGGATTTTTGGCTAGGAGTGTTCTTAGGTCCTAATATTTGACTTAGTAGCTGCTAGGAACGATAAATAATCTAAGTTAATCATCATTAATCTTCAATTCTTCATGCAATTTTGTTTTTTAATAAATGTAATTCTATATTCTTGAGTAAATACAACTTGTATATATCTTGATGTTATGAAAAAAATTGATTTGGAAATATTCTAGATTTATTTATTTAACTTCTTCACTTAATCCATAACAAATAATATACGCCCAAATCAAGTTAACTTTTGAAAATGTGTAATTTCATAATTATTCCTCAGGTGATTTAAAACGTCGTGTTGTAATCCTTAAGGGTGATAAATTGTAACTTTTAAAAGATTTTACAAAAAAAACAAGGTTTGAAAATAATATGTTTCGATTGTTGTTTGAACTTGTGTTGAAAAGTATGAAGATTTAATTATTGTTACATACGAGATTTTAAAAGTAAAAATAATCTCTTATAAAACTTATTTCTTCATCTTTAGTTAAATCTTGTTCAATATATAATGTAAAACAATCATTAAAAAAATTAGATTGTAAAAATAAATAATGATAAAACAAGATAATAAATCTAGTCAACGTAACATATAATTTTGATCGTCAACGGTTAATCAATTGTTGTTGACACAACTCAACAAGTATAAAATTTTTAAATTCTGCATCACATCAATTTTATAATGTATCAATTCATTCTTCAAAGTAATGATGTTTTCATTTACAAAATTTTTGTTAGAAATCTTGTTTTTAAAATTACAGAAAATATAAATATATAATATTACAAAGAAATTAAATAAGCTACAATATATAAAGAAACAAAATCACCGAAATCAAATGTTGAATCGAGGCATATGTTTAAAACATTTTTCTTAAAACAGTTCAACAGTCTCCTTCTTATGCTGAAGTTTATCAGATGGCTGTCTCTCAGGGTACAACGAATTTAGTAGTGATTCAGCACCAGAATCAATACACATCAAACTTGACCAACGTACATAAACTATCACCGGGATCAAAGAAAAATTGTGTGAAACCACAATTAAAATGATCAGTGGAAGGTTTTTTCTGAAAAACTAAGAAGTAGCTAACTTCTTGTGATGTTGAAAATAAAAACCAATAAAATTCATTTAAGGTGATTGAAGAATATAAATTATGTAATTATGCAATTGTTATTGTCTCTTTAACCATGTGTGATCAATTGAAATATTTTATAAAGATAAATTAGTCAATCAACATAATAACTAATCTATATATATCTAATGACGCTTAATTTTGAAATGATGGAGGTGTACATCACGATCTTTCTAAAATGATCTACATCATAGATAATTTTATGGGTTAGATATATATATTTCTCTCTCTTCATTTATCTTTATTAATTAATTTTTATATTTCCCTTACCATATATATATTTTCTCACTAATAATATAAAATATATATTTTTTCAAAAATTCTATTAACTCAGTTTCATACATAATTATCTATGTCTGTTACTCTTTTATTTATATATATATATATATATATATATATATATATTTTATTAATTGAATTTAGCATTAATATTAGTTATAAAAATTTGCAAAAATAATAAGAGTTTCAGTTATTATATTATATTTATTATAAAATTATTTCTAAAATGATCTACGTCATAGATAATTTTATGGGTTAGATATATATATTTCTCTCTTCATTTATCTTTATTAATTAATTTTTTTGTTTCCCTTACCATATATATATTTTCTCACTAATAATATAAAATATATATTTTTTCAACAATTCTATTAACTAAGTTTCTTAATTATGTATGTCCGTTACTCTTATATATATATATATATATATATTAATATTTTTTATTAATTGAATTTATAATTAATATTAATTATAAAAATTTGCAAAAATAATAAGTGTTTCAGTTATTATATTATATTTATTATAAAATTATTTTATTTATATTAATTCAGTTTAGCATTAAATATTAAATATGAAAATATATAAAAATAAAAAAATTCAATTATTATATTATAATTAATGAAAATATGTAAAAATAAAAATTTCAGTTATCCTATCATAATTAATGAAAATATGTAAAAATAAAAAATTTCAGTTATCATATTATAATTATCTATTAATTGAATTTAGCAATAAATATTAGCAACGTATATAACTACAATTAAATCAATATATTACTCCATCCAAATATTTTATTCCTATAAATAATCTTAGATCAATGAGGTTCAATTGAAGAGAGAAGAGTGATATCTTCATATATAGAGCATTTTATTTCGTGGATCTCCTTTTGTCGTGTGTTATCTCTATTCATAATCTTCTCAATTTCTCTATCAATATCATGCTTTCAATAATTGAATTTGCATTATGTTATGTTTCAACAATCCGTTTTCACTGATTTGTATTTTTTTTTCCAGGAATTTGATCATTTCAAGCAGCTGCAAAAACATCCTTGGTCTCCTTTTGTAGCTTCTAACTCTACAATCATTCACAAAATTTAGGTAATTTCTTTTTCCTAATTTATTTCTCTTACTTATTTTCTCTCTCATAATATAAGATCATCTCCAACCCATTCTACAAAATCTTTTTCCTCCAAACTCAAATATGCAGGGACATTTTTCACATACTCAAAAGGTTTTCAAAACTTTCATTTAAGTCATTTTAGTTTGTTTTTAATTAATTTATATAACTTATTTATATTTTAATTTGTTTACATATTTTATTTATTTATATTTTAATTTATTTATATAATTTTTTATATGTTTAATTCATGATAATTTTAATAAGGTTTGTTTTGTTGTATTTTCTTGTTTGTGAGAAGTAATTTGTGTTTATGTAATAATTTTTAATTTATTTTATGTAGTTGTATAAATAATTGAATGAGAATTTTAAAAGAATTAATAAGTTGTTGTAAAGTTATGGGTTCAATTTGTAATTTTAGATAAATATATAGATAATATTGAAAAAATTAAAATTTATTATAAAAATGAATATTCTGAGAATATTCTTTTGAGTTTGAGTTTTTGGGTTGGAGATAAATTACTGAGATGTTTACTGCATTTTAAGTATGAGAATAGATATTTGGGTTAGAGATGTATAAATTTCTTTCATAATATATATATTTCTTTTTCTTATTCTAATTATTAAATATTTTTTTTCTACTTACTGTATAAATTTTTATATATTTCAAACTAATAATATAAAATATTATTTTTATTAATATTTTTACATAAAGATATATAATATTACATCACATATTTATTTATATATATATATATATATATATATATATATATATAATAACAATATATATAATAATGTTTAATAGATGAATATGAAGGTTTATATACAAATTATTAACTCTATAAATTACTCTACTTTTTAAATTAATTTCTTTATATATTTTACATCTCTTTCTTAATCTTATTATTAAATTTTTTTTTCTTACTTTCACTATATAAAAATTTATATTTTTCCATACTAATAATATAAAATATTTTTTATATTAAAATATATAATATTACATAACATATTTATTTTTATATATAATAATAATATATATAATAATGGATGAATATGAAAGTTTATACACAAATTCATTATGATTTTTATCTCATTTCATAATTTCTCTTTATTAATTAACTCTATGTAATTACTTTACTTTCTAAATTAATTTCTTTATTTTATATTCAAGAATTTTTTCATTTCATAATTTTTCTTTCTAATTAATTCCCAATATTACTCTTTTTCTAATTTAATTTTTTTTTTTCACTTTCATAATATATAAAAATTTAAAATTATATATATATATATATATATATATATATATGGTAAGTTATGACTATTTATTTTAAATAGGTGGTTATATATAAATAAATATTTTAAATAACAATATTAAATATTTCTCTTAACTAAAATTTATATATATTAATTTCGTACTTAATTTATTATTTTTTATCTCTAATATATATATATATATGATAATTTTAATAAGATTTGTTTTTGTTGTATTTTTTGATTTATGAGATGTAATTTGTGTTTATGTAATAATGTTTAATTTATTCTATTTTGTATAAATAATTGAATGAGAATTTAAAAGTAATTAATAAGTTGTTATAAAATTATGAGTTCAATTTATAATTTTAGATAAATATATATATAATATTGAAAAAATTAAAATTTATTATAAAAATAAATATTCTGAGAATATTCTTTTGAGTTTGAGTTTTTGGGTTGAGATAAATTACTGAGATGTTTACTGCATTTTAAGTATGAGAATAAATATCTTTCATAATATATATATTTCTCTTTCTTAATCTAATTATTAAGTATTTTTTTTTACTTATTATATAAATTTTTAAATTTTTTCACACTAATAATATAAAATATTTTTTTATTAATATTTTTTACATAAAGATATATAATATTACATAACATATTTATTTATATATATATAATAACAATATATATAATAATGTTTAATAGATGAATATGAAGGTTTATACACAAATTATTTTTTATTTCAATTCATAATTTCTCTCTATTAATTAACTCTATAAATTACTCTACTTTTTAAATTAACTTTTTTATATATATTTTGACTCTCTTTCTTAATCTAATTATTAAGTATTTTTTTTCTTATTCTTACTATATAGATATTTATATTTTTTCACACTAATAATATAAAATATTTTTTATATTAAAATATATAATATTACATAACATATTTATTTATATATATATAATAACAATATATAATAATGTTTAATAGATGAATACAAAGGTTTGTACACAAATTCATTATGATTTCTATCTGAATTCATTATTTTATATTCAAGAATTTTTTCATTTCATAATTTATCTTTCTAATTAATTCCTAATATTACTCTTTTTTCTAATTAATTTTTTTTTTCACTTTCTACACATCATAATATATAAAAATTTAAAATTATATATATATTAGGTAAGTTAAGACTATTTATTTTAAATAGGTGGTTATATATAAATAAATATTTTAAATAACAATATTAAATATTTCTCTCAACTAAAATCTATATATATTAATTTCGTACCTAATTTTTTTTTATTGCTTAAGAGAATTTTTTTAATTTAGTTGTTCAAGAAATCATTTATTTGTGGACAATATTATTTTTTATATCACAATTTTTATTATTTGGTAATTTTCTACCTTTTTCTTAAATGTTATGGTGATTACTCTACTAAAGCGTGGTTTCATCTCCAAAATGACCGAGTGTGATGTAAACTTTTTAATAAAATTCTATCTCTAAAATATTCTTATTTTTATCTTGACTCTGGTATATCTACACTATCTCACTTTATTAAAAATACAAAGTCTAAAGAGAATTTGATTGAGCCAACTTATTTTTTCTTTAAATAATACTATTATTTTAGTTTGAATTGTTTTAAGAGAATTTTCTTAATTTGGTTGTTCAAGAAACTATTTATTTGGGACAGTATTTTTTTTTTATATCACAGCTTTTATTATTTAGTAATTTTCTGCATTTTTTTTAATGTTATTAATACCGGTAATCACTCTACTACAGTGGTTTCATCTCCACAATGACCGAGTGTGATTTAAACTTTCAAACAAAGTTCTATCTCTAAAATATTCTTTTTTTTTTCTGACTCTTGGATATCAATACTATCTCACTTTATAAAAAAATACAAAGGTCCAACTTATTTTTTCTTTAAATAATACTATTTTTTTAGTTTGAATTTTTGTTTTGGTTGTTCAATAAATTATTTATTTGTGGACAATATTTTTTTATTACAGTTATTTATTATTTGATAATTTTTCTACATTTTTCTTGAATGTTATCAATACTGGTATTTACCCTACTACCACGTAGTTTCATCTTCATAGTGACTGAGTGTGATCTATCTCTAAAATATTTTTTTTTTGTCTTGACTCTTATATATCTACCCTTTCTAACTTTATGAAAAATACAAAGGTCTCAACAATTCTTTTACTAAATTTATTGAAACTCATTTCAACAATTCTTTTACTAAATTTATTGAAACTCATTGCAAAAATTTGATGCAATCAACTTTAACAACTAAAAATAATTAATATACATATGATCGAAACATATTTTATATTATATAAACATATATCTTACTTTTAAGTTAATATTATTATTAGAATTAAGTTACTATTAGTAGTGATATATTTTTTATTGAACAAAATATATTAATACTCACTTAATCTTTGATTATAAATATAGAATTTGTATCATTTGGTTAATCTTCTTTTTTACAAGATACTGTTAAAGAGAATTTTTTTTATAATTTAGTGAAGGAGTTTTATTAATCTAAATTTTTCATGACCTACTTTCAAATTTTTTGGACTAGGTAGGTCTTAGAAAAAAGAGATTTTTTGAAAATTAGTTATAAATACTTATTTAAATGCTGAACTATAATATCAAACTATATCAATGATAGGTAAAATGTGTTATATACTATTATATCATTCATCCCGTATGAGTTTATCCCCTCTCTTATCTTCGAGTAAATTACTTCGTTTCTTTTGTGATGAAAAATTTTCTAACAAAAATTAGCCTTCTATAAAAAAAAATTCTAATTTTTTAATTACATTTAGACATATATAAAAATAAAAAATATATTTAATAAAATATTTTATAAGTCTAATAACAATCCTTCTTTTTCAAAAGATAAATTATGTTTGAAGCCAATATAATTTATTTATATTTATTCATTTTTTAAATTAAAATAGGGTATTGACTATTAAATTATGTTAGTTTTTTTTTATATAATGAATTCTAATTTCGTTTTTTTATGAAGTTCGTAAAATGAAGAGTAATGTTATCTTCATTTTATTATGAATTTGTTTTTATTATTGTATAACAATAATTCATAAAATAAAATATTTTTTAAAAACCAATCAACAAAATTATATAAAAATTCAAAAAATTCGCATAGCACTTTGACACAAGAAATTAAGAAAAAAAATATGTAACTAAAAATTAGAGTCAATAATCTCATCTTTAAGAATTAAGAATCATCCAGTAAATCTACAAATGTCTATAAATTAAATTAGAGTGGAGAGATTTAATTTAATATAAGAAAAATAATAATATATACTTTATTTAACCTACATAGAAAAAAAAAGATTAATTATTTTTTTAAAGTGAAATTTAATTTTTTATGTTTTTGTTAATAGTACATTTTTATATGGGTATAATAATTTTTATAATTAAAATTACAAATTTATAAAATATTTTTTATTTAAAAAATTTATATGATGTAAAAAATTGATATGAAATGATATAACCTTTATTTATATAATAATAATAATAATGTAATTTTAAATTTTATCTTTCTTCTTCAATCAAATTTTCTCAATTTTTATTTTAAATTTAAATAACTTTAATAAAAATAAATTATTTTTAAAATTATAGTTATAAACTCATAATATTATTTATTTATTTAATTATATATATATTTAATTTAAATGTTATTATCTCATATAAAATAATATTTAATATAAAATATCAAAAAATTTATATGATTTAAAAAAATGACATAAGATAATATAACTTTTATTATCTAAATTAAGTTTAAATATTTTCAAACATTTATTATATAATAATAATAATAATAATAATGTAATTTTAAATTTGATGTACCAAATTTGTATTTTTTTTTTATTTTTATCAAAATTTCTTAAATATTATTTGAAATTTAATTTATTTTTTTATTCACTTTTTTTTTCTATCTTATAATTTAATAATATTTTTTGATTGATTATGTATATAAATATATAAATATATAAATATATGAATTATATTTTTTCTTTTATTATTTTTCTTGAATTTGGAATTGAATAATAAATAGGTAGATAATGAATCTAAAATAAATATCATATCATTAAAAGTTAATTAGAAAATTACATTAATTTTGAAATTTTTATAATTTATTTTATTTTTTAAAAAATATTTAGATTAACCTTTTAAAAGAACTTATTTTTTTTCAAATAGTTTGATAATGTAGTTTGTATTTTGTAAGCAAAACTTATTAGTTAATTTTTATTGTTTTATTTTTTTTTATATAAAAAAGGGCCTAAAGATCATATTTTTTTATAACTATGATATTTTTTATATTATAATCTTTGATTTAAGATATTTAAAAATATATTTTTATTTTTTTATAATAAAAACAATGCAAATATTTTCACATTTTATAGTTCGACAAATTATTTTAAGGATAAGAAGTAATTGTGAAGCTAAATTTTACCACCTAAAAGTTGAGTAATATAATATAATGGTGTTATTTAAATTTTATATTATTTTTTTTATTAATTCTAAAATTTGTTTGATAAATATATTTATTTATTATAATATGTCAAATTATAATATTTTTAGATCAATAATAAAGTTTTTATATCTGAAATTGATCCAGATAATGAGATGGACCGATTAAATATAAAAAAGCGGATAAGCAAGATAGAAAAGGCCAGGAAAAGCTCGGATATATTCTTTTGAATTACAGTAGGAACTGGACCAATCTATCTTAAAAGGCTCTCATGTCCCGCTAACCTTCTAAAATGTAGGTCATAAAAATAGCTCATAGACAGTAAAAGTTGGGTCTCACATAATCGGAGCGACTCCATGTGCTCTCCTCTCCTTTAATTCTGTAATTGTTATTTGTTTATTTTATTTATAAGATTTTTTTATTATATTGTTAAAATTTTTTGATTATTTATTAATGATTAATTTCAGTTAAATTTTTGTTAAACATTTTTTATATCTATAATTTTTTCATATTTAAAGGTATTATATGAGTCTTCTCTTAAAAGTTTAAAATAAGATCTATTTATCTTTTAAAGTACTTAATATTATAAAAATGAGAAAAAAATATTTAAAATATAATTTATTAGTATAAAAATATGTCATTTTTTTTAAACTCACTCTAATATTCATGAATGGTGGTGTGATTTATATAATATTATAATTTTAACGTTATAATGTAATTAATTTACACTTATCTTTTATCTTATTCTAAATTGTAATCAACAATATTTATCTTTAAAAAATTGTTTATCATGTGTAAAATACACATACAACGTAGGGAAATAACTCTAGTTTCATTAATGTAGGAATAAAATCATTTAATGAAATCAAATGCATTTGAATGGTTTCAACGTATCATTTATCATTGCATTTCAATGGAAAAATTCTCATTTGCATATTGATATTAATACCCCATTTAAATGACTCATTCAATTAATATTTAATCCAATTATATTAATTTATTTTTATGCAATAAAATGCATTTTGCAAATAAATTAAACCCCACTTGGATTAATGAAAAAATGCTACATTTTGCTATTTTTCCAATATGGACAAATCCACTAACTCGATTTTATTCTTGAGACTCACCCATTCAATTTTATTTTTTTTAATTCTCATTTCCATTCATATAATGGAAATCATCTACATAATCTAAATTCCAACAATTTTCAAAACTTCGTTACAATCTTGCAAATATCATCAATATTAAATTAGTTGATTAAAATTACCAAATTTTCAGGATAAATTTCGTTGCAATCTTGGAAATAACATCATTATTAAATGAGTCGACTAAAAATTGTTATCATGCTTGTACATCTAATCAAACATACATACTCTTTGAGAATTAGAAAAATAAATATTTAAAATTGAAATAAAAAAAATAAAGAATTGAAATTGTGCAATAAAAATAAATTTTAGAATAATATATATATAAAATCATGGGTGGTCTTAAGCCCACCTCAGCTCATGCTTCCATCCGATATAGCATAGTTGAATTTATTCTCGTGGAGTTCAGATCATAAAAACAAATTTAGAAATAAGAGTTTTTGAATTTGTAGCTGCAAATTTTTCCAATTTTACTCATTGTTTATGTTGTGCTATAGGACTTTTTTTTGGGGGGGAGGAAACGGTTAAAACCATTTAATTTAAATCCTAAAAGTAGGAGGGTTAAGAATCAAAGTTAGACAAACCCTAACTGATTAAAAGATGACAATCAATCGACCTTAAAAAACTGATTAGTAGCCATGAAACATACGAAAAACAGAGATTCCAAACAAAGATTACAAATTGTATCAAATCTTAATTATCCCAATCAGGATTTTTATTTTCAAACCAACCTGATGTTTCAACAGGTTGTCTTCCTCTTCCTCTTCCCCTTGTCCTTCCTCTTCCCCTTCCCCTTCCCCTTATAATGAAAGAGGGGTGAACTGAAGATGATGATGAGTACTACATATTCTCATTTTGATTTTTTTTCTTTATATGAATCCGTTCTAATTTGATAAAAAGAATTATTCTTAAGAAATTCTGAGCTCTTCACCTTATTGTTCTCAACTTGATTTTCAAGATCATTGTATTTATTTTCTTCAGTTTCAGCTTTAGAATCCTCAACAACTTTGGATTCATCTATATCAACCTTAGAATTATTTTCTTCCTCTTGATTAGCCTAAGTATCTTTCTCTCTGTTTTTATCAGCAACTACTTCAACTTAATTGGATTGAGAATCTTCAACTATCTCTTTAATATGATTAGGTTGAGGTTCCACCTCCTTCATCGTATTAATTTCGTCTTATACATAATTTTCTTTATCTTTTGTTTCCTGATCTTTAATAACATTTTGTTCTTTGATAATAGGCACATCTGTTTCATTTTCCTGTATCTTTACTTTCTGGCCTTTATGAATTTTTTGATCTTCTTCCTTAACCAAATCATAATTTGGGCTTGCATGTTAGAAGGTATTGCAGAAAGTGCATCTATATGGCTTTCACTCATAAGTGATTTCTATTACAGTAGATTTTCCTTTTTTGTCTACTACCGTTATATTATTCGGTAGTGTACTTATAAGATGCACCTCAATGATAATTCTAATAAATGATAAGTGGTCTCCTCCTTCAGTAATTTGGTCCATGTATAATGGAGTACTCAATAAACCTGCAAAATGAATAAAAGCTTCTACATTATACATGTGTGCATGGATATTCCAAAGTTTGAACCATATCTGAGTTGTTTTTTAGGCTTACTTAATATGTTCAAATCTTCAGACCATCTTTCCAACTTCATGTAGTTGAATACAATATATGTATGCCCATTTTCCAGGATTTCATCCAGATCGAGTTGATCCCTTCTTAAATTTCAGAAAGTAAAGATCATGTATATTCGCTGAAATTTTCTCCAATCCCTTTTGCTCTCATTGCTTCATAAGTGCCTTTTTGGTGACTATGAAGGAAACTCTATTCTTTCCTATGTAGTTTCCCACCACTACATTTTCCCATTCCCTAACACAATATTCTTCTACTATAGCAGGCAATTTAAATTCAAAAGGAGAATTCGGTACCTCATTGTTGCAACAGACCATTTTACTATCACTTCATATTCATCCTTCTTGAGTAAATTCCAGTCTTGGAGATAGTGAATGTTAAGCTGGAGGATTGTGCTTTGTATTTTTTCATTGCTGAGTACAATCTCTCCTTTCTTAGCATGCATCAGGAGTTTGGAGATTTGGTTTTTTAGTCCAAATAAATTTGCCCTTTGATTATACCCTATCATCCAAACTCCTTTTTTCTACTCCTTGATCCCTACATTATTTTCCAAAGACTTTTGGGCAGCAATTGAGTTTTTGCTGATTTCCTGCACTTTTTCGTTAATAACTTCTTCATCTATTTTGTTGACTTTCTTCTCTACAGTTTCTTTGACTCCTTTAAGAACAAAGTCCTGCATTTCTATGGACTTGACTCCTTTAACAGCAAAATTCTCCACTTTTTTTGCCTTGTTATTTTTCCTTTTACCGATATTCCAATGAGACTTCATAATAGCGGATTAAAGTCAGAACAATAATCTTGAAACGACTTTATTCAAACCCTAGACGATTTTCCCCGATGTGTCGAACGTGTCAGACGTACCTATCGTACTGATCATTCTTATCGTCCAGACGTGCCGACGATCTTTACTCCAACCACGTTTCCCTTAACCGACTACCGAATTAACTGAATCGCACGACCAAGAAACTGTGCTAAACATGCCGACCGTGCCGAACGTGTCGATCGTGCCGATTGTGCCAAACGTGCCGACGATCTTGATTTCAACAAAATTCTTGATTGAATATAAGAATGTGCACGTATTTGGGGAAGAAATTTAAGATTCAATTGCAAGAAAATTCTCGCCGAAAATTTTCAGAGTTTCTCTCACTTCCCTAAGAATGGATTTGTTGTTGTTGTGCCATAGGACTTCTAGTTAATTGTTACGTGATTAAATGATTGTGTAGAAGAGCTCAATACATTTTGGTAAGGTTTAGTCGCAAAAGAAATGGGGATTTAAATGTAGAATTGTTTAATGTTAAGATGATGCTGGTTTTGGATTACCCTAGGGAACCTTCTTCCAAGTCTGTGCTTAGATCCTATGCTCATGGATTTTTATTTTTTTACTGATTTTTGCATTTACTTTATTTTCTATTTTTAAATATTTTAATTGATTTTAAAAAATCATAAAAAGTATAAAACACAAAAAAAAATGGAATGTTTGGATTTTATTTTAGTATTTAAGCTAACTTTGTATCTTTAAGGACAATTTTGAATAACACTCTTCGTTCACATGTATTTTTAAAGTTTTTTTCGTATTTCTAGAATTGACGACGTAACTTAGTCACATATTTACATGTTTAGACTTGGATTAATCTTTGAACGCATACATTATAATATAATAAATAAATAAATAAATAAATAAGGTACAAAATAATATATTCTTTTTAAATGATCATCAGTTTAGAATAAAGACGGTCATTTGACGGACACGTAAGACATAGCTTGATACCCTTCTTACGTGTAACAAAGCACCGAACAAAAAATATAATCTCTCTAAAACACATTGAAACACTAATTTCTTAAGAAAAAAATTATGTAACAACTTTAAAAAGTTAAAGTTAGTCCAAAATGAACTATTTACACGAGCTCTAATTGCATCTATCATTTTGGTTTCTCGTCTCACTCGAGAGGAAGGTAAGTTAGTAATTTTTTTTGAGATTTTTATATTTTCTGGTGTTTTAAATATTTTTCTTAATACACATTAAACATTTTTATTTCTTTTTTAGAAAACCTTTTAATTCATTAATAGTTAAAATATTTCATGAACTCAAAATCCAACCTAAATTCAAATAGCATAATTTAAGAAAAATATTGTCATTTTGGTTGAATTATCTAATTTTGGTTTGTTTGTTTGAAAAACAATTATTTTCCATATCGGAGTTTATCGGAGTTTTTACAATGTTTTTGTTAGATTTAGTTAGGATTACTATAACAAATATATTGGATTTGATTTAATTCAAGTAAATAAAAAAATATTTTACCAAACAAAGTTGGCTATTCACTCCAAAGATATCTTGACCATCAAATGAGTATTTTGAATATTTTGTACACTCTTTTTTGTTTGCTTAACAACTACTTTTATATTCATATTCATTTGTTTCATTTTTTAAAAAAAGAATGAGGAGAAAGTAAGAAATTGCCACATTAATGTAATTAGAATAACAAACTTCATAAGTTATTAAGAATTACCAAAAATAAATAGTTATAGAAAAAATAAATAAAACAATGACTATAAAATATTATTTTGTTTATAATGAATTGCTCAACCCAATTAATACTAATATATGGATTTAGCTGAATTAAGTTTGGTTTAATAGTATAAATTAAATTCATCAATTAAATGCTTAAAGTATTAAAGTTCAAATTTGCATATTAATAAAAATGAAAATTAAACACTCAAGTTCTCAATGTATAATCTCAATGTATAAGTTCAACAAAAACATAATATAAAATAGATCGGGCGAAATTAAGGATCATGACAATTAAAGGCTAACTTAATGCGATCAACGGTGGTGGAAATAATTGAATTGACAATGTTCATGAATTCCATTTGGATGTCCTTGGAATATATCACTTGGAAAGCCACAGTAACGAGCGAACCATTGGGAGAAGTTGGCGCAACATTTCTAGAAGTCGAAGCTCCTCCAAAATTCATCCGCATACATTCAGGATTTCCATCTTTAGAAATAATGAAACCAGATACAAGCACAGTCTTCGTCCAAGAACGATTTAATTCTCCAATAAAATCTTCTTGATCGATGGGAGCATAAGCTATAACTGCACCAAGAGGATCCACTAGAGTCTCTTGGATCACA
This sequence comes from Impatiens glandulifera, assembly GCF_907164915.1. Taxonomy (NCBI): domain Eukaryota; kingdom Viridiplantae; phylum Streptophyta; class Magnoliopsida; order Ericales; family Balsaminaceae; genus Impatiens; species Impatiens glandulifera. The sequence goes on along the minus strand of NW_025919625.1, from coordinate 36,439 downwards.
AGAAGATTATTTCTAGATTCAATATGAGGCTGCAAATATAATATTTAGTCGAAAAATATCACATTCAAAGAAAATATAAAGTTAATAGTCTCATATTTACCTTGATAATAGAGATTGAATTATCTAGTTGATCTCCAAACTTAATGCAAGCAATCTCTTCCACGATTCCTCCATAGCAAACAACATCCCACTAATGATAATAACCAAATTTAAATTTTAGTTACAAAGTGTTACAAACAAGAAACAAAACACAATTGATGAACAATACCTGAGATCTTAAGTTAATATTATTTAAGAATTCGATAATCATTTGATATGGAGCGTCAAGCCAAAAAGAGGTAGCAGCATTGACGATCAGGCCATTAGATGGATTGGCGTTTTCTTGTTCTCGACATACAGAGAGACAAATATCATTATCTTTGAATCGCAGTATTTCAATTATGTCTTTCATGTTCATGTTTGAGCAGAATCTCTTCATCATCTTGTCGGTTATGCTCATTATACATTTCCTATCTTCTTGAGTCAGGACTTTCAGTACTAAATTTACAAATATATCATGTAAACATATTAATTTCACTATATCTTCTTTCTAAAAATGAAAATAAAAATAAAAAATAGAGATAATATATCACCTCCCATGTTCTGTAGGGGGCTATCAAATTGGTTCTGCACGATATTATTATAAGAAACAGTTCTATGGCAGCACCTTGACAGTATTTGAACCCATCTATCTGAATTGAAGGCCAATCCATGAAAGAATACATCTTTATAGAGAATAGGAATTAGGGCCGTGTCTTCAACTTCTACATGTTCCATCCATGTCACCTACCAATTACAACATTAAATGGAAACCATTTCATTTTCCAATAATCTTGTTTAATAGTGTACTTACATGAGAGACTCCAGGAGAGATATCCTTGATTAGACAGCCAGAAGGAAGCCTCCATGCACGAGCGGGGGAATTGAGTTGAAAATTTGTATTATTAAAGTCAGGAGAGACCTCCACTATTAGCCACATTCCTTCAGTTACCTTTTCACATAAACGAAGAAAGCGAAAATCTCTTGGACTAACAAATGGGGCAAGTATATGCATCTGCTCATAAACCTGAATGCAAAAAAACACATCAATTTTAACAATTTTCTTTTCAATATTGCGAATTTTACTCAACAACCAATATTTATACCAATTTTATTGGCCCGACTTGGCCTCTCGTGGATTGATTTCCATATTCTTTGATTGTGAAACCGTCTGTTATGATGGTAGGAAAAATATATTCTGTCCTCATCTTCTGTAAAAAAAAAAGATAGTTAAGAGTTTTATAAGATTTAAAAGAGATAAATATATAGGACTGACCGAATCCATTAGCATTTCAGTCACTTTCGAAGCACCCATGCTCAATATTGCTTCATTTTTCGAAGACTCAAAGTGAGTACGCAGTCCATTATGATGACGATTTTCTCGGGCATTTCTCTTTAAAAATGTTGCGTTATATGTCTCTCTGTGAATAATATATCTTCCATCCGGCACATCTTTTAGCCAAAATGGCTCGTTTACATTCAATAAGCTCAGTAACTCATCCCTAGCCAACCCAATTGTTTTCATCATGTTCGACAACTCAAAATCATGTTCTGGATTCATAATTGTATTCAGATTGACATTTTCATTAACAATAGAATTAGCATTAGCAACGTTAGGATTGATTGGTTCCATTGACGATTTCCCTAGTAACAATCCATTAGATTGATCCAACGATGAAACAAGCCTTGGTGGTAGTAAGTCTAGGTTTATCCGGACAGGTATCCCCATGCCCTGAAGAGAATTATAGGTATTATAGTACTGATCCGGATGTACATAAACCAATACATTTGAGTTATAACAAATAATGTACAAAATATAGTTATATGAGAATTGAATGAGTTAATAAATGAAAGTAAATAATTGAACACAACCTCTTGCCTCAACTGCAAGGTATCGGATTGAAGTTGTCTATTGCGAAGTTGCTCCAGTTCGATGGGAGGAAGAACCTTACATGCATTGCACTTGTAATTATTTAGCAATTCTTTCAATGAGAGACACTCAACTTTTAGTTGTTCGTTCTCTTCTCGCATCGTAAACCATTCATCCTTTTCATTTTTTCCCTACATATAAATGTTTACTTATTATTTTAAGAAAGACACTATAAGAAAGTGTAATCTTTACTTCAATTTGATCAATCAAAGTTAAGTTTTTTTTCTCATACTAAATTGTTTTCGTATTTACCACGTATCAATATTTTAAAATAATAATAATAATAATAACGGTTGGCACATATTAAATGATAGAAAAACAAAATGAGTCCTAATATCATTCCTATAGTTAAAAAAATATAATAATTATTTAGTGAAATATATAATCATGTCAAAATTGAATTCATTTTACCTTGACAGTAGTCCTCTTGTTCTGGAACCAAGACTTCACTTGATTGGGTGTGAGCCCAAGCTCCCTTCCAATTTGATGGCGTTTCCAATCACTCGGAAGTTGACATTGGTTGAAATTCCTACATTTTTAAAATTCATAAACTTGGAAAAGGAAAAGAACAATAAATTAAAAAAAGAAATATATATATATATATATATATATAACATACTCTTCTAGCATTTGAATTTGATAAGGAGTATGACGTTGTGTAGACCGATGTGGTGGTGACTCGGGCTGCCTTCTCACATTAGAGGATTCAGGAAGATCTCCTTCATTCGAGTTTGAATTTAAAGCCATTTTCTCTCTCTCTCTCTTATTTCAAACATATTTTAATAGATTCATTATGCTCTATATATATTATTATTATCATCTTTGTAATTAATAAAATAAAGTTAAAAAAGTAATTGTGGACCCCATTTAAAAGAAAATAAAGATTAATATTATAATTTTACAGTTAAGAAAGATATATATTAATTTGATAAAAATTTCACTTTTTTCTTATTTCTTTTTCGGAAAAGAAAGTTAAGTAAACTGAATTTTTAATTAGAAAAACTATATAGTTGATAATAATACACTTTTACATTCAAAATACTTCAAACAATATCACCACCCTAAACTCTTTAATATTTATTCATTAAATTATTAATTTTGATTATTATATTAATATTAAATCTTCACATAATAGATATCTTTCTAGTTGAAATTCATCCCTTTGGTTATTACAAGTTTGAGTATACATTAATTAATTGAGGAAAAAATTCTTAATTATTTTTTATTAAAGGTTTGAAATATTTTAAATATTAAATAATTTTTTAATTGTTTTAAAAAGTCATTTATGAGGGATAATTACCAACATTATATTAAAAAAACTTTAAATTAATACCAAGATTATACAATTTATTTAGAGTAAAAAAGTGAGATTACGCCTTATCTTCTAAATCTTATATGGATTGTCTAAATGAGTTAGGATAAAGACTTTTAGATTTATTTACTTTTTTATTACATATATATGATAAGAAAAATAATTATTTTATATAAGATGCAAATCATAAATTTTATTATTTAAATTAATATTAACCTTATTTTCTTGAAAGGAAACTTTCCACCACCTTTGTTGATTGTTGCTAGACAATTATAGGTTCTTTTATTATGATATTTAAAGTATTCTATATATAATTGTTTGTGGAGGATAAAGTATTCTACATATATATGCAGACATTTTTATGTCCTCTTTGGTGATTATTATTGTGAGCTTTTTTTTTTTTGGATTTGTCTTACTTTGTGATTGTAACATTACTTGTAATATTGATTCAACAATTATTATTGTTACATTATTTATAAGATTATTAACTTTTCGTCATTAGTATTGATATATATACTAGCTAGATATTCTCGTTTATTGTTTATTGTTTATTATTATGAGTTTGTTATAGGGTTGTTGGGTTTTGTATATCGGAATTCGTGTGTTTTTTTGTGACTTATCATATTGTTTTGTTATGTTTAGTCGTTTGTCGTTATCTGTAATATTTATAGACTAATAATTATTGATTGTCGTTTATAAGATTGTTTGTCGTTTATAAGATTGTTAACTTTTTCATTATCATGATTCATAAGTAGTTTTCCTCTTTTAAATTGTTTTAAATCGTGTCGTTTGTTGTTACATTTTTTTTAAAAAAATGTTAAATTCATTTAATCCCAATAAAAGAAATCAAATGATGAAAGCCCATAAAGTTAATATAATTTATCATATATTATTCAAATATTATATAAAAAAACATCAAAACATCACAACATTACAAACACAAATACTTGTGGTAATAAATAACAAGAAAACAAACTTCTAACCATACAAAATTTGACTTATACTTGAAATAAACTAAACCATCCAACAAATGGATTATAAGCCTTAAAAAATTGCTTAAAATCAGGGACGAATCGAGCTTAGGACTGAGGTGGGCTTCAGCACACCCGAGACCTGAGATCATTCATTATTTATATATATATATATATATATATATATATATATATATATATATATATATATATATATATATATATATATATATATATATATATATATATATATATAATTTAGAGATGAAGTATTCAATGAGGTTTTTAGGCATTGTTTGAGAGAGAAAGAAAAAGAAGAGGTTAAATATATTTATTTTATTTTGTTTGATTTGAATAATTATTTAGATTTTAATTATGTTTTAGATTTGGTTTGATATGGTTTTTAGTATTTTTATAATTTATGGGTATATTTTATCTTTTAATTTTTTTTTTATATTCAAATTATATTATATAATAAATAATTATTTTATTTAAATAATTATATAAAAGTAGTATATTCCAATCTTTCAAAAATAATAATAATATTATTATTTAAATAATAATATTATTATTTATATAATAGTTATTTTGACTTTTTTTAATTATATCTTACAATTAATTTTAGTTATATATTATGAATTTTTCTTATTTTCTTTTGAGTTAATCCTAAATATTATGTTTTATTTTTCTATCAGTCCGTCGTAAAGATGACATGTAAGAAGATGTTCAATAAAAATGCATAAGAAAATCTTTCTATAAAAAATTAATTATTTTTACGATAATTAATTATTATTTTATTCATTTATATTTAATATAAGTGTCTTGTTATAATCTATATATATATAATGATGCTTAATTTTTAAAGTATTCGGATTGTCGGGTCGAGAGCTGTGGTTAATTTGGATATATGTGAGAGCAAATAAATACTTGGGTCGGATTGTGGGTTGACCCGCCCATAAACTTAAAACTGTTAAAAATAAAATTAAATATATGCTATAGGAATGATTCGAACATTCAACCTAACAAAACAAGTACAACCATTTAACTAAGTAGGCTAATAACACTTTATATTTTAAATTTAACACAAAATTTGATGAACGCGGGACATTTTAACAATATAAGTTCAACTTTTTAACTAACTAATCTATATACATATAATGATCCTTAATTTTTAAAGTGTCCGGATTGTCGGGTCGAGAGTTGTGGTTCATTTGGATATATATGTGAGAGAAAATGGATACTTGGGTCGGATTGTGGTTTGACCCACCCATAAACTTAAAACGGTTAAAAATAAAATTAAATATGTTATAGGTATGGTTCGAACTTGCAACCTAACAAAACAAATACAACCCTTTTAACCAACTAAGCTAATAACACTTTATATTTTAAATTCAACACCAAATTTGATGAACGCGGGACATTTTAACAATATAAGTTCAACTTTTTAACTAACTAATCTATTTATATATAATGATGCTTAATTTTTAAAGTGTTCGGATTGTCGGGTCGAGAGTTGTGGTTAATTTGGATATATATGTGAGAGCAAATGGATACTTGGGTCGGATTGTGGGTTGCCCCGCCCATAAACTTAAAACTGTTAAAAATAAAATTAAATATGTTATAGGAATGGTTTGAACTTGCAACCTAACAAAACAAGTACAACCTTTTAACCAACTAGGCTAATAACACTTTATATTTTTAATTTAACAACAAATTTGATGCTTAAAACGCGGAACATTTTAACAATATAAGTTCAACTTTTTAACTAATTAATCTATATATAATGATGCTTAATTTTTAAAGTGTCCGTATTGTCGGATTGAGAGCTGTGATTAATTTGAATATATATGTGAGAGTAAATGAATACTTGAGTCGGATTGTGGGTTGACCCGTCCATAAATACTTTTACCGTAATATTTTTTCACGATTTTTTATATTATTACTCGTACAAATGCACGGGATACATGATAATTATATATAAATGATGGAATGTAATTAGTAATAACTGTGATCACTTATTTGGTTAGACAATTTCTGTTATTATTTTATCGGTTACAAATTGAGTTTAAAATATTTTTATTAAATTTAATTATATAGAAATTTAATTATTTTTTTTTTATTAAATTTATTTCGATTTCATAATATATATTTTTAATATTCCCTTATATATAAGAATAACTCTCTTTCGAAGTGGATTTAGGTTAGGCCATTTTTTTTAGTAGAAGGGGGACGTGACTCTTTAAATTCACGTACATTCATGGTTAAATTTATAATTTTATCATTATTTTATTAATCCCCAACCTAATTTTTTTTAATCTATTTTAATTTATTTTCAAGCCCACCCTAACAGTAAGTTTTGAGTCTGTTTCTGTTTAAATTAATATAATTAGTATTATTGAATTTTTTTTTAATTTGACCAAAAGGTCCAGGAAATCTTGAGCATAACTTTTAAAATAACACAATATTTACCGTATAGATTTTTACTTTCATCTATATATCATCATAACAATTATTGTATTTTCGTTCTTATCCTTGCCCATAGTCTTACTCTTTGAGTTGTCACCGAATGTGACTGTTGATCCAGATTTTCTTACAATGTTGGTTAGAAATTTCCTATTTCCGGTCATTTTCCTTGAACATCCACTATCCAAGTACCATTCTAATTCCTCCAAGCAGTTAACCTGTTTTCCCTACAAATAAAACTATTTACACCTAGATCTGATTGATTATTGTTATTGTCTGTAATTCAATTATTGTTTCATTGTCAAATTTAGAAATTTTCATCTGATCACTCTATTAGACGCCTGAACTAACCCCCACGTCTAACTTTCTCTTTCTAGACTCACACGTCTAACTCCTTGCATCTATTAGACTCTTTCATAAAATTGGTCTAACTCGGCGTTGACGTTCAGTTATGCCTGCAAATTAACAAAAATCTAATTATTAATTCTGCACCTGGTGAGATTCGAATCCATGTCACTTGTATGATAGGCAGGCAATCTTACCACTACACCACTTAAGATGTTGATATCTAAATATATATTTATATATTTGATATGACTAACAATTATTGAACTTAGTTTTATCCAAAAACTATTTCATCAATTATCAAATCAAATTGTTAAGTTATTTTTAAATCAATTAAAAATTTCAACCCAATAATTTCTCCCTTTTTGATTATTTAAACTAAATTATCAAAACCAGTTTAAACATTAAAATTTTCAACACAACAATTTCTCCCTTTTGATTATTAATATTAAATTATCAAAACCTGTTGAGTTCATTAAAAATTTCAACCCAACAATTTCCCTCATTTTGATTATTTAAATTAAATTATCTAAACTAGTTGAGTTCATGATTTAAACATAATCTAGGTATTATCATAATCTAACAATCTTAAAAATATTTTTAAGGTAACAAAACTTAGACTCGAGAAGTGGTTTTGAGAAGATGTCATCCACTTCAGGCTGCTGATTGTCAGATGCTATGTCCAAGTAGTCGGCTGTCCAGATGCCGCCTGGCTCTTCCAAGTTGTTTCCTGTTTTACCTGCATTCAAAGACAATAACGAATCTGGGACCCATTTTTCTTTGGGTCCATGACTTATTAGTCCCTTGGGAATTCATACTTTGATTATTTTTATGGATTTCCCATGTTGCGTTGTGATCGGTGCGTATGATTTATGATTAGAAGACGTCTTTCTGTTAGCAGCTGAACTGTTAATCTTAGAGGATGGTTTTTGTCTAAAACTCCTTGACTTCCTGTCAAGTTTTAATATGCCAGACTTGCTGGCTTCTTCCATCTTAAGTTTCAGCCAGCTAATAGTTGGCGGAACATAAGTAATTTCATCCTTTAAGGTTAACTCATCACAGCTTGGATCAGTTCCATTCTCAGTTAAGCTTCCTTTGACAAAGTTTATAGACTTAAACTTGTCAGTTTCTGGGTTTAACTTTTCACAAGACTTGTCTGAGTCATTGCCATCAAATCCTAAACCGGATTTGCATCCGGCAGGCCTCAGCATACTTATTTGCTGTCTGACTGCATCTCTAGACTTCGTCCAGGAACCGACCACATATGTCAAACGTTGGTTTTCAGAAAATAGAGTTTGAACATTTTCCTTGAGCTTCTCATTCTAAGATGAGAGCTCAGTCATTTTGTTTTCAAAAACTTCAGAATCATTGTTTTGAGATGAAGAAGAGCTGTCAGATTTGTTTTTCAAATTTAGTTCAACAAAAGAGTTTGACAGTTTCTTGTACTCAATGACCACGTAAATGAGTGCAGTAATTAACTCATCTCTTGAGAATTTTTCAGAGGAGAAATCAAATACCTCAGAGTCAACTTCTTCTTTTGCCATGAAGCAAGTGACCTCTTCATCATCACTGACGTTGGATGATGAATCGTCTGAGTCGCTGTTGGCCCACTTGGCTTTGTTTTCAGCTGCCATGAGAGTCTTCAGCTCTTTCTTGTTCTTTTTCTCATCTTTCTTTTTCTCATTACGCTTTGGCTTTCTGTTTCTTTCCTTGAAGTGTCTCTTCTTCATGAATTTGCAAATTTTCTTCATGAAAAGAGCCATGGCATTGCTGCTAATCTACATAGCAGCAGCCTTGACAGCAGTGACAGTAGATGGCTCCTCAACAGTCACCAATGCCTTTGTTATGATGGTGGATGTGGGGTGTTTCTCTTTATTTCTATAGTTCAACTCGAACTCATAGGCCTTTAGATCGGCCAGCAAGTCAAAGAGCTCCATCTTATTGAGGTCTTTAGACTCCCTCATTGCCATCGTCTTAATATCCCACTCTCTGGGCAAAGCACGCATGACTTTGATCGCAACCTCTCTGTTGTTGTAAGTCTTACCCAGAGTGGATAGAGAAGTGATAATCTTACTGAATCTCTCATCGAATTCAATCATCGTCTCTCCAGGACGCATCTTGAAGTTATCGAACTGTTGAGTGGCAACCATGAGTATGTTTTCTTTTGTTTGCTCATTGCCCTCACACATTTTAGTCAGCTTCTCCCAAATATCTTTGACAGTGGGACATGTAATGATCTTGAATGCCATGTTGTGATCCAATGTCTTGTAGAGGATGTCTTTTGCTATGCTGTCGAGGTTGTTCTTTCTTTTATCTTCACTGGTCCACTCAGATTTAGACTTCTTAATCTTTATCGGACCGTCGGTGATGACAAACCACATGTCATCATCTATGGCAGCTAGATAAGCGTGGATTCTAGCCTTCCACACAATATAGTTTTCCTCTGAGAACGTGGGAACATTGTTGATGATAGTCATAGACATGATTCAGATTCTTTAAAAAGCTTGAGAATAGAAAACAAGGCTCTGATACCAACTGTTAGGATCGGCGGCACCAATAGAGACAAGGGTCTGTCTATTGTTGACGACTTCGGATAAACAGTTTGATAGAAATCCCGTTAGGGATTAATATCTCTTTCTATTCTTCGCAAACCTTTGTAAACTCTTGACGATTCAAGTGCGGAAACGTTTGCTTAGGTTTGAAGCTAAAAATCAAAGAAGGAGAAGATGACAGAATGTAAATAACACAACAAATTGTTTATGGATGTTCGTAGCAAACTCTCCTACGTCATCCCTTCTTCCAACCACCGGAAGGATTCACTATACTTCTTTGAATCAAATACAGTTCCATGAGGTACTATCCAATGAGGTCATCCCTCCTCATGTAATGTCATCTTTCCGTTGGATGTACTATTCATGAGGTACTAAGTAGTACATCAGAAAAAGATTCTTGAAATCGTGGTAGTACAATGCAGTACAAGCAATTTGAATTATTGCATATGTGGCGGTTATTCATTTGTTGAGCTCTGCTGTCAGCTGCTTGGAATACTCTGCTGCTAGCTGCCAGGAAGAGCATTTGCCTTCAGATTCCTATCTGATCATCTTAGCCGTCCATTAGACGCCTCATCTTGGCCATTCATCTGCTTAGACATTTTTCATCTGATCAGTCTATTAGCCGCAACTTTCTCTTTCTAGACTCACACGTCTAACTTTCTCTTTCTAGACTCACACGTCTAACTTTCTCTTTCTAGACTCACTTTTTCATAAAATCATCTAACTCCGCGTTGACTTCGCTCGCACACGTTGACTTTCAGCTGTGCCTGCAAATTAACAAAAATCTAATTATTAATTCTGCACCTCATAAGATTCGAACCCAGGTCACCTGTATGACAGGCGGGCATGCTTATCACTACACCACTTAAGATGTTGATATCTAAATATATATTTATATATTTGATATGACTAACAATTATTGAACTTAGTTTTATCCAAAAACTATTTCATCAATCATCAAATCAAATTGTTAAGTTATTTTTAAATCAATTAAAAATTTCAACCTAACAATTTCTCACTTTTTGATTATTTAAACTAAATTATCAAAACCAGTTTAAACATTAAAAATTTCAACCCAACAATTTCTCCCTTTTTGATTATTTAAATTAAATTATCAAAACCTGTTGAGTTCATTAAAAATTTCAACCCAACACCATGCATATTTAATTGGGTCCACGGTTAATCAGTCATTTGGGGATCCATACTTGTATTATTCTTATGGATCTCCCGGTGTTAGTCTTAATAACCATGCTCGCATTATGCTTAATATCTCCCTATTTTCCTTTAAATGATTCATCGTGTTTTGAAGGTGGGTTTTGATGATACCTCTTTGGCCTTTTGTCATGTTCATGTTCAACTGACCGACTGACTTTCCTTCTCTAAGGATTAAGCCATCGTGACTTATCGGTTGGCTCCACATACATGAATTCTTTTTAATTGATAATTTATTTGAATCATGACTTGCTTCATTGTTGGTTGATGTACCCTTGAAAAAGCTTATAAAAGGAAGCTTGTCTTTCTTGGGTTTCAACTCTTTGTATGACGTACCTGGATTGTTGTTATCATAACCTAGACCAAACTTACAGTTGGCAGGCCTCTAATAATTCGTCATCTGACTCAAAACATCTCTAGATCTCGTCCATGCAGCAATCACATACTTGGTTCTTTCGTTTTCCTTAATAAACAATTGAACTGTCTCCTTTTGCTTCTCATTCTTAGAGGATAGTTCAGTTGTGCTACCACTCACTTTAGTATGTTGATTTGAGACGAGCTCGGATAGATTCTTGTACTCAATGACCATGTCATTAAGTGCAGTAATTAAATCGTCTCGAGTAAATCTTCAGAGACAAAATCAAATACTTCTTCTTCGTTGGCCATGAAGCATTTAACTTCATTATCGTCACTGTGAGACCCCGTCTTCATTGTCGATCCCGATCCTAACATACTCTATTGCTCTTTTGTAATAAAGCTTAGTAACGGTCGAATCTGATTCTTGGATACGTGTCAACTTTCCATTAGATGTACGCCAAATGTACGGGATCGTACAAAGAGATATATTCGTTGGATCGTGGCGTACCGAATTGGTAGTGCGCGGATTATTCGTTGGAACGAGGTGTATTGGATAGTACTACGCGGGCTAGTGGAATAATAATTTCTCTTTTAATTAATTATTTTTCTTTTGATTAGTTTTCTTTAATTAATTATTTCTTTTTTAATTAATTTTCCTTAATTAATTATTTCTCTTTTAATTAATTTATTTTATTTTATTTAACTTAATCTAATAATTTAAGGTCCAGGAAATCTTAAGCATACGTTTTTTTTTCTAACCGTATAAATTTTTACCTTAATGCATATATCATCATAACAATGATTGCATTTTTGTTCATATTTTAGTGAGCACTCCTCAAGTTCATTCGTAGGTGTGTCTTACGGTGTTGTTGTATCTCGTACAATTTTGTTTGCCTTTTTACTTCTGTTGGGAATTGATTTCATCATTGTTACTTCGTCAAATAATAAATGTTTAGATTAAGGAGAGAGTCACTCTCTTTCATGTCTTTGTTCTTTAAGTTTTCAAGATCTGTATATGAAGATTTTGTATGTCAATCTGGTTAATTAGGTATTAGCTAAGTTATCTCTCGGTACCATACTTGAAATTTAAACATTTGATTTTGAGATAATTTTATTATTATTAAATATTCAAAGTATTTTAAATAAAATTTATATATATTTTTCTTGCATTTTTGCAATCATGCCTTTGTAATTTGGTGAACAACATTAAGTGATTTCAATATTTCATCTTGATAAATATTTTTATATATTTTATGATATTTCTTAGATATTTAATATTGTTTTTTTTTTTTTTATAAAATTGATATATTTTTTGTCCTAGTTACTTAGCAATCAAGATTTCAATATTTCTCCTTATTAATTATAAGTACATTCTTGTTTGTTTTTAATTTTTTTAAAGCTATGAACCTAATTATTTATTTTCTTTTCAAGAATTGTAACTCAAAGTAAATAGATTCGGAACTTGATGCACTAACACGCTTTAGTAAGGTTGACCCTTTTACATTTTATGTATTTTGTCTAATTGTTTTTATAAATGTTTTTTTTCAAACGTGTTATTTGATGTCGTGTGATTCTCTCATTTTTAACTCTACTTATCTTATAATATATTTTTGTATATGTCGAGTTTTAGATATTGAGCTTAGTCTTTTCCAGAGAATACAACGTCTCAATTTCTATTACAATTTATTTTTAAAAATAAATAGATTTTAGACTAATATATATATATTAGTTTGGAAGAATCAAATCAAACTAAATTCCATATATTCTTAATCCGGTTTAGAAGGGGTTTGATTACACGCTTTTTTTTACAATTAAACAAATATGAAATAGATTATTAACTTTAAAAGTTTTTGTATTAATTTTATTTTAAATTTGAGTATTTTAATTATTTTATTTTGTAACTTTTTAAATTTATTTAAACTTTTTTATTTAATAATATTTTTAAATAATATATAATATTATTATTGAAAATTAGAGTATTTTAAACTTAACCATAAACGTAAAAGTGCTCAAATTAGTACTCTACTAATGTTATATGTCATTAGTACTCTACTAATGTTATATGGTGCTATTGGATCATTTATTTATTTTAAATATTACTATATTTTTAATGATATATAATTTCAAAAAGATTGAGACAAATATTATTTATAAGTTTTGGTCAAATAAAATATTATTATTGAAAAAATCATTAATTATTCTTTTATCAAACTATATATCTCACCAAAATTTTATTTAATTTGATATAAAAGTAATAAATTATATACATTTATTATTGAATTTAAGTTAAAAAAATAATGTAATATATATATATATATATATATATATATATATATATATATAAATGTTTAACATGTTATATCTTCAAATTTTTATTATAAAAAATTATATATTTATTTATTTTTCCCTTTTAATATCTTATTATTAAATTATTATAAATAATTTATTATAATAATTTATATATTAATATATTTTTCAAATTATATATATATATATATATAATTGTTAAAAACTTAAATAATTATATTTTATATTAAATATGAATCATATATATCACACATCCTAAACAAATTAAATTATATTATTCATATTAAAATCACACATCCTAAACAAACTACCAAAACAAACTGAATCAAAAACAAAATAAATAAAAAAAACAATGAAAATCTTAACTAAAACTCTAAAATCTAATTGGTTTTCACGAATTCAATGCATTCCATTTATCGGCCTTTCAATTGAACCGAAAATTCTTATTATTTCGATTTCTATCTCTCTGATTTCGATCTTTATCGTTCAACCTTGTGGTTTTGTATCTCAAGTCCGTATTGATTATATAATAATTATCATTGTGCAACCTTGAGGAGACAATTCATTATCTCCTGTTACACTATTATCGCTTCAACCTGTTGGGACTATATCTTTATAGGATTCTTCCAACACTACTGGTGAAAAAGGGGTAAAAAACGAGAGTTAAAACTCTCGGTTTTGGCCCTTTAACCTTCAGTATAGACCCATTACCGAAAGTTTAGATAACTCTCGCCATCCCTCGGTATTGACTCTATCGTTAAAAATAATTGGACATTTACCGAGAGATATCATAGAGTTTTCGTTTAAATACTTGAGAGGAAAACAAAGAGTTATATGGAAAGCTTTCGGTTTTTCCCTTTGGAGAAAAACCAAAAGTCTTACAATTAACTTTCGGTTTTCCTTTTGAAGAAAAACCGAGAGGTTTCAAAAGAAAAAATCGAGAGTTGTACATTTATCTTTCGATTTTCCTTTTGAAGAAAAACCGAGAGGTTTAAGAACCTTCGGTTTTTTCTTCAAAAGGAAAAACCGAGAGTTGTACATTTAACTTTCGGGTTTTCCTTTTGAAGAAAACCCTAGAGGTTTATGAAGAACCTTTGGTTTTTCTTCAAAAGGAAGAACCTTCGTTTTTTCTTTAAAAGTAAAAGCCGAAAGTTGTACATTTAACTTTCGGGTTTTCCTTTTGAAGTAAAACCGATAGGTTTATGAAGAACCTTCGGTTTTTTTTCAAATGGAAAAACCGAAAGTTTTACATATAACTTTCGTTTTTTCCCTTTGATACAAAACCGAGAGGTTTATTAAGAACTCTCGGTTATTCCCTACAAAATATACAAAATAAGCCGATTGTTTTGTTCGCAACCAATACCCGTTCAGCCAAACCAATATATTAATAGTAAAACAAATGACACATACATGAAATGATCATTATCATTACAAAATTCTCAAGCAAACTAATCATCCAAACAATCTGTTTTAAATACAAATGAAAACATACTCAATCAATTCTTAAACATGTTGTTTTCAATCGAAACAACCAATCAAAACGTACTAGAATTAGTTGGTGGAGGGAGGAGGTGGTGGTTATTGATGTTGCCTCATAAACAATTTGAAGCTCTCCATTCTTGCATTCATTTCTAACTTCTCCCTCTCCATTCTTGTCACAATTTCTTACTTTTCCGCTTGTATTTTATTAATTGTGTGCATTCTTTCTTCATCCCTGTTCTTCAATTCCTCTATTTCAGCGCCATTCTTTGATTCTCTTCGTACAATCGATCATTATTTCGTTGTGAATTGTTTCCACTTCGACGATCGTCACGGAAGTGTGTGGGTCGGATGCCTGATCCCATTTCGAACAGTACCCCGTATTTTTGTTGTCCGAACACCCTCTCCGTCAATTCAAAATCAGATATTTCCGGTTCGTTACTAAGAACTTCCTCCATCTCAACCTGTACATTTGAAATAAATTATCATTTATATAATAAAGAACTAGTTATATTCAATTCACTTACAATTTTCTCTTGCACACGTTCGTCCGGGACGGGTGTTGGGTTTTCTTTAGTCGGTTTTGGGGTACGGGTCCTCTTGAATATTTCAACGATAGATGGTGCTTGTCCCATTTCAAACGCCTGTTGAAATAAATAATTTATATAATTAATAACAATCTTCATATTAAGTTATTACAAATAATGTACTTACCAACTCTTCTTCAACTTGAGCAAACGGTCTACTTCCCGTATGATGTGGGAATTTCAACTTCTTTCTATTAACAATATTTGTACTACTGTATTTCTGAATTTCAAATAAAAAATGAAGTTAGAATAATTAATATCAGATTTTATTTAATTACGAAACCTTACCTTACATTTTTTCGTGAAGAAATGGTTGCAACACACAAGCTCCTAATCATCTCGATCGTAGTCTAGTGGAGGATTGGCCAGTACCGCCGCCTCGTCTCCTTGATGGACGCAAATATATTCCTTGTTCAAATCCGAGCGTCATCTATCCCATATCTGCTTGGCGTGTCCCAATCTTGTCCTTTGATAAGAATTAATAGGACCATTAATAGCCTCGAACGGATCCTGAAAATAAAAACATGCAAATGTTATAAAAAAAATTATTGAATGATTAATGTATAATTAAGTAATAATTATTACCGTCATAGCAGTCCAAATGTAATCCAATTAGTCAGCACTTAATGCCTTCCACTTCAGAAGACGATGTGAGACGGCTGAGGGGTCCCACACAACCGAACCCACATGTCTAGACCACCTTGTTCTTCCTTCGTCAGCACCGCCGGGCCTCCCATCTACCTCTCTAAAAGTCATAGGAATCCTTGTTCCTGCTGGCCTCTTAGATAGCGCAATATTCTTATTCTTCCCCCGTCTCTTGCGGGCAGAAGATTCTTCAAAATTATCAAATTCATAATTAGATATGTGAATAAATTCAAACAATAACTAATTGTAAACAAGTTACCTGTCGGTGATGGATCGGGAGTGGAACCGTGCTCCTCCTCGTCATCCTCCTCTTAAGGCTCCTCGTGACAATCGTCGTCAGCCTCATTGTCATCCCCCATATCAGCAACGTACTCTCAACAAACTCTTCAGCCTCATTATCCTCGTCTGCGGGCAGAGCAGTAGCTATTGGCTCTATAGCAATAGGTGCTTGATCTCAAGAAGACGATTCTCGGAGCCTTAAGTTTTCTGATTGGGCAAGTAAGTTCTGGTATGGCTTAGATAGTTTGCTGAGTGTTTTCCTCATACTCTTCCAAGTTTCTTTACGACCTTCAGACATTCTTAATGCATACCATTAATAAATGAGGGAATAATTGAAATAAAGTAGTAATAAGACCGAATAAAAAGTAAAAAACATAAATCTACCTAATTAATTAATCTAAACTATATGTTTGTAAACCGCGGTTTTATTTTTGTCATAATCTTCCAACCGGGTTGGGCTGACATATCAGGGACGTAGAATACTTGTTTTTCTTGACTCGCCCATATATACGGGTCTTGACTTTGGGTTTTCAAAATTCGGTTTACATTTATACTTACGAAGCCATATTTATCCATTTTCAGTCCTAGTTCCCCCGAGTGTGTATCAAACTACTCACACTTGAATAAAACAATTCGTTTGTGAGAAAAGTATTGTATTTTGATTATATCCGTTAAAACTCCGTAGTATGACATAGTTTCAGACCCGTTGTACCCTTCAACAACCACCCCACTATTTTGAGTGGTCAAACCTTCGTCGTGTTTTTCTGTACATAATTTGTATCTGTTTACTTTACACCAAACATACATAGACGAGTACATACTTGGACCTTCTCCTAAGATCTTGAGGTCTCTTGATATGTCGTTAAATTCTGCAAATTGAGCGACCTATATATATAACCGAAATGTAGTCGTTAAAATAAATATAAAGAGTTAGGATATATATGGTTTATAATTTACTCACTTTATGCTTGAAATACGCGACAAAAGTTTCTCCACGAGACTCGTTGTTATTGCAATACTGCATATAATCTCTGCAAATAGATCGAATATTAAATAACATACTCTTTAATGTTAATTAATAACAGCAACATAGAATCTTACATGTAAAAAGGTTCTTCTTCAGGGCAATTTTTCAAAATGTATGAATGAGCTGTCACTCGATCGATATAATCTAAGTTGTATATTTTTCCGTTAGATAGGTCTTCTAACGATGAAAATATTGAAATGTCCGAGATTTCAGTTTGTGCATTTTCTTGCTCTTCTTCCTCCATATACATGGCACATAAACTAATATTCTCATTTACAAGATAACTCTCGCTTATAGAGGCTTCTGGGTGGTTATTATTCCGCAAATATCTTTTCATTGTACCCATGTAATGTTCAAACGGATACATCCATCGATACCGAACATATCCCCCAAGCAATGCCTCAAATGACAAGTGAACCGGGAGATGCATCATGATGTCGAAGATTGACGGCGGAAAAAATCATTTCAAATTTGCAAAGTATCAATGTAATATCCATGTACAATTGTTCGAGGTCCGCTTGAATAAACTCTTTGAAACACAACAACCGAAAGAACCGAGACAAATTTACTAACGCATCATACACATTATCTGGAAGTAATCCACGGGTTGCTAAAGGAATAAGATATTCCAACAAAATGTGACAATCATGACTCTTTAATCCCGAAATCCTTTTCTCTTCCAAATTTACACAACCGCCGATATTTGAGCAAAAACCATCATGCAACTTGAGATCTTTCAAGAATTTACAAAGACGTTTTTTATTGACGGATGTCAAAGTGAAAGGCACTTTTGGATAATGAACCACTCCTTCATGCTTTATAGGATGTAACCATGATTTTATGCCTAAGAGTTGTAAGTCTTTACGGGCTTTAGGACCATCCTTAGTCTTCTCTTTCACATTCATTATTGTTCCCAACACGCTATCACAAATATTTTTCTCAATATGCATCACATCTAAATTATGTCTCAATAATAATTATTTTCAATAAGGCAAACAGAAGAAAATTCTAAGTTTGTTCCAATTGTCTCCCCGCGTTTCATGATATATCTTGGTTTTCTTGCTTAAATCCGTACTAAGAATTATGTCTTCTAGGTCTCGTGCTTGCTCGTAACTTTCTTGCCCCGTTAACAATTTAAAGGACTCTCAATAATCTGTTCGACCATCAAACGACTCTTTATCCCTTCTGTATTTGTGCTTTGGTGGAAGGAAGAGTCTATGACCCAGGTAACATTGTTTGGAACTATGAACCAATCGAAGAGATACCGTGTCGTTGTTACAACAGGGACAAGCGAATTTACCTTTCATACTCTAGCCTGATAAATTCGTGTAGGCGGGAAAGTCGTTAATGGTCCACAACAACGCCACTCGCATGTTAAAATATTGCGAGGTGTGTGCATCAAACGTTCTCACACCAATTGGCATAGTTTAGTCAACTCGTCGATCAATGGCTGGAGAAATGTTTCAATTGCATCTCCCGGACTCTTTAGAACCGGAATTAACATAGATAAAATAAAATTTCTAGAATCCATGCAAGTAGTGGGTGACACATTATAAGGAACGAGAATAACCGGTCAAACACTGTATTACTCTTTCCCATTTGCAAATGGTTGAAACCAATCACTTGATAAAACTAGTCTTACATTTCGAGATTCCGACGCAAAATCTTTTAGTTTTCATCAAACGTTTTCTAAGTTAAGGAATCAGCGGGATGTCTCAATGTATCACTATCAACTCTTCCTTCCTTATGTCATCTCATCATTGGAGCCGTTTTTGAGGACATGTATAGTCTTTGCAGTCTTGGTATTAGAGGAAAATATCTCAACACCTTTTTTGTAATGAATTTCCCATTTTACTTCTCTCGAACTGCCCCACTTGTTTGGTCGACTTTCCATCTTGAAAGACCGCAAACTCTGCAAGAATCTTCATTTTTGTCGTCTTTCCAAAATAGCATACAATTGTTTTTACATGCGTCTATATTGTCATATTTAAGCCAGATATCAGTAATGTATTTTTTACTTTTGTAGTAGGAGTTTGGCAATTGAGCGTCAATCGGTAATATGTAGTCTTTAAGAAGACGCAACAACATATCGAACGAAGAATTTGTCCATTGACATACATTCTTTATGTGAAGTAGTTTCAGTAGTGCTGATGATTTCGTTATTCGAGCACCTTCATACAATGGCCGTTTGCAATCATCAAGCAATTTACAAAATCTATGCGCATCTTTGACTGGTTCATGGTTGTTTGGGACATCATTAACGTTGGAGAACATATCGTTTATAAAATCGTGCATATAACGTTCTTCATTGAGCTCTTCATTAACTGTATTATTCATCTCCGGTCTCGCATCGTTGAATTCCGGCACGACATCCTCCGACTGAACATAATCATCGTCATCATCATCATCATCGAAGTCATCGGCATCTTCATCGACATCGTCATTAATCACTTGAGTAGTACGTCTCTTTTCTCCATGACAATACTAGTACTCATAATGAACATATATTCCATAAATGATGAGGTGAGTCTTCACTTCGTCTATTTCCATAAACGGCGTGTTCAAGCATTTCATGCAAGGACATTTCACTATTTGTTGGGATGTACTCCTAATAGGAAACTTGAGGAATTTGTCAACACCTTCCTCGTAATCTGGATGATCTCGACGTAAGGTCATCCAGCTTTTATCGGGTACTTCCATCTTTCTAATAAAATGAAAAACAACCCGCATTATCATTTACTTAACTTTGTGTAAAACAATTAGGCTTACATAATTGTAACATAATCTCTACCTAATCTATCATTATTCAAACAAAATTCAACATAATCAAACATTTTCCAACCAAAATTCAACTTAAATCTAACATTTTCTAACTAAAATTTCCCCTAAACAAACAATAATAATCAATTCATTATTCAATACATGACTCTAAACTAAATCAATAATAATCAATTCATTCACAAACCTAAATCATACATAAATCAAACATTAAACTAACATTGCAAAAAAAGAGCGACGAGGAAGAGCGGCGAATGTAGATCGACGGGCGGGCATCGGGCGGCTGAAGTCCCTAATCCAAACTTAATAACAATAAATCTAATCAAACTCAATATATAACATATTATCCATAAATCAAACTCAAACCAATATCTATCAAACCAGAATATACCTTAACATAACCAAATATTCATTAATCAAATCAAAACAACCTAATATATAACATACCATTACTTAATCTAAACAACATTTCAAACATATTCATCAAATCTAACCTACATCAAACCACAATCAAACCAAAATAAAACAAAAACCCTAAATTAAACAAAATCTAACCTAAATCAAACCTCAATCAAACCACAATCAAACCAACCACAATCAAACCAAAATCAAACCAAAATCCTAAATTAAACAAAATCTAACCTAAATCAAAATTCAATCAAACCACAATCAAACTTCAATCAAACCAAAATCAAAATTCTAACCTAAAATTCTAACATAAACTTCAATCATAATTCTAACTTAAATTTCAATTCACATACATAGAACTATTAATATTTAAATTAATTTGACTAACCTAATTATAAATTAAATAACTAACCTTGAAGGAGATCCGAAGGCGAGAAAACAGCGGCTGAAGGTGGAGAAGAGCAGCGGCGGTGACAGCTTGAAGGAGAAAAGAAGAAGGCCGACGCGATCTGATGGGGTGGTCGATCTCGACTTGAAGGGCGACGTTGTCGTCTTCGGGCGGCGTCGTCTTCTATCGGGCGTCGTCTTCGGGCGGCGGCGTGTCTTCGGGCTTGAAGGCAGCGCGGGCGGGCGGAAGAAACGGGAAAAAAGAATCGGGGAAGAAAAATAGGGGAAAAAGAAAAGGGTTTTATTTTTTTAATAAGGTAATTACTGAAAGTTTATTAAAGAACTTTCAATTTTGATCAATTTATAAACCAAAGTTTTATTAAAACTCTCGGTTTTGATCAATTGAAAAACCGAAGGTTTTATTGAAACTCTCGGTTTTGATTTTTCATATTTCCGAGAGATGTGTCTAAATCTCTCGGGTTTGATTTTCATATTTCCGAGAGATGTGAAATAAACTCTCGGTTTTGACATATATACAATTAAATTTAAATAGATAAACCCGAGAGGTTTTGGTATATCTGTCGGTTTTGATGGTTATTTCCGAAAGTTATATAATTAACTTTCGATTTTACAACTTGACAAATTGTTAAATTATTTGGTTTCTCACTTTTTAATAACCTTGAACAACATTAATTTAACACATTTAATATCCTTAAAACATTTCACAATCCATATGATCAAACATTACACAAATACATAGGATAATCAAACATAAACATTCATATACACTTCTCTATATAATCAAACACATTCATGAATATTTTAACATTAAACACAATCTTAATTTTTAAAATATAACACACATTTGATTACATTAGTTAGGAGTCTAGATTGGAAAGTAGAAAACTAATTAATTTAACAATTTGTGAAATGGTAATTCCGAAAGTTAATGGTATAACTTTCGGTTTTGATAGCTATTTCCGAAAGTTATACCATTAACTTTCGGAATTACCATTTCACAAATTGTTAAATTAATTGGTTTTAATCTTCTAATAACCTTGAACAACATTAATTTAACACATTTGATAACCTTAAAACATTACACAATCTATATGATCAAACTTTATACACATGTGATCATCAAACACAAACTTACATATACACTTCTTTATACAATCAAACACAATCATAAACATTTTAACATTAAACACAATCTTAATTTTTAAAAAACAACACACACTTGATTAGATTATTTAAGAGTCTAAATTAATAGGTAAAAAACCAATTAATTTAACAAATTATAAAGCGGTAAAACCGAAAGTTTTATATATAACTTTCGGGTTTGATGGTTATTTCCGAAACTTTTGAATAAACCTCTCGGTCCTGACCTTAAACAGAATGTTTTTGGGAAGGGTCAAAACCGAAGGTTATTTGAAAACCTTCGGTTTTTACACTTCCCAATACTTAGAATTTTTTCTGCTTTTTTTAAACAAGGGTCAAAACCGAAGGTTTATTTGAAAAACTTCGGTTTTTACCCTTCCCAACACTTAGAATTTTTTCTGTTTTTTTAAACAAGGGTCAAAACCGAAGATTTATTTGAAAACCTTCGGTTTTTACCCTTCCCCACACTTAAATTTTTTTCTGATTTTTTAAAACAAGGGTCAAAACCGAAGGTTTATTTGAAAACCTTCGGTTTTTACCCTTCCCAACACTTAGAATTTTTTCTTTTTTTTTAGACAAGGGTCAAAACCGAAGGTTTATTTGAAAACTTTCAGTTTTTACACTTCCCAACACTTAGAATTTTTTCGGATTTTTTTTAAACAAGGGTCAAAACCGAAGGTTTATTTGAAAATCTTCGGTTTTTACCCTTCCCAACACTTAGAATTTTTTCTGATTTTTTTAAACAAGGGTCAAAACCAAAGGTTTATTTAAAAACCTTCGGTTTGTACACTTCCCAACACTTAGAATTTTTTCTTCTTTTTTTAAACAAGGGTCAAAACCAAAGTTTATTTGAAAACCTTCGGTTTTTACACTTCCCAACACTTAGAATTTTTTTTGATTTTTTTAAACAAGGGTCAAAACCGAAGGTTTATTTGAAACCTTCGGTTTTTACCTTTCCCAACACTTAGAATTTTTTCTGATTTTTTTAAATACGGGTCAAAACCGAAGGTTTATTTGAAAACCTTTGGTTTTTACCCTTTCTAACACTTAGAATTTTTTCTGCTATTTCTAAACAAGGTTCAAAACCGAAGGTTTATTTTAAAACCTTCGGTTTTTACCCTTCTCAACGCTTAGAAATTTTTCTGCTTTTTTTAAAAAGGGTCAAAACCGAAGGTTTATTTGAAAACCTTCGATTTTACCCTATTTTTTTTGACAAATATATCATGTTCTATAATTTCCTCAAATAAAGGCAATATAATAAATAAAGGAAACGAATTCATAAAGAACATTAATTAACCAAAACCAAAGGATAATAATAATTCATAATTATGAAAGAAAAACACACCAAAATGTTATCATTTGTACGGAAAAGATAACACATAATTCATCAAACAATATAATCTAGAAATTAGTAGATGTGGGGGGAGGAGGGGGTGGTTGATTCTAGAAAGTTTGATTAGCCATTGTCAGCATGTCCCCGCGCGTCACGTGTAGACTTAGTCTATCACTTAAAAATAACATTTCACTGCATAAGTAAGAATAAGGTACAAATAACATTTCACTGCATAAGTAAGAATAAGTAAAAATAACATGTTTCAGAATGAGGTACAAAGTATATTTTTTAAGAATAAGTAAGAATGTCGAGGAAACATTACCTTTTTTCAAGTCCTGTAGCAAATATGAAACCCACAAATATCTTCTGAATGTTTGATATTTCTTTGACATCCCTAAACATTTTATTGTAATATGAGGTATTCAATACTGGGGGCAATTCCAATCCTCCAAGCCATTCCTTCAATTTTATTGGTGGACGAGACGAGGCAGGTTGAAGTGGTGGTGGTAGACTAGAGATGCATTCTTCTTTAATTTTTACTATCGACAATGAAGGGGAGTTGTTGTTGGTTTCGGTGTTGATTACCTTGGTTAACCAATCGATTTTCAAATTTCGGGGGACTTTTCTGCAGACATTTAAGGCCTTCGATGGTATAGCTTCTTCTGTTTGTTGAATAATTTGGGTAGGAGGCAAGTCTTGGATTTTAGAGATAATGGTGTTCTTGGTTTGCGGTTGTAAAGGTGTTCTGATTGGCTGTTGTTGTTGGAGTAATGGTGTTGGCTTGGGTAATTGGAGGAATGGTTTTGGCGTTGGCTTGAGTTGATGGAGTGCTAGTTTTGGTGTTGATTTCTATTTTGGGGTTAATGGTGTTGGTGTTGGCTTGGGTTGTTGGAGTGCTGGTTTTGGTGTTGGATTCTATTTTGGGAGTAATTGTGTTGGTGTTGGCTTGGGTTGTTGGAGTGGTGGTTTTGGTGTTGGATTCTGTTTTGGGAGTAATTGTGTTGGTGTTGTCTTGGGTTATTGGAGTGGTGGTTTTGGTGTTGGTTTTGGTTTTTGGAGGAATGGTGTTGTCATTGTCTTGGGTCGTTGGAGTGGTGGTTATGGTGTTGGCTTGGGTTTTTGGAGGAATGGTGTTGTCGTTGTCTTGGGTTGTTGGAGTGATGGTTTTGGTGTTGGCTTGGGTTTGTGGAGGAATGATGTTCTTGTTGGCTTGGGTTGTTGGAGGAATGGTGTTGTCGTTGGCTTGGGTTGTTGGAGTGATGGTTTTGGTGTTGTCTTGGGTTTGTAGAGGAATGATGTTCTTGTTGGCTTGGGCTGTTGGAGTGATGGCGGTTTTGGGGGTAATGGTGTTCTTGTTGGCTTCTGTTGTGGGAGGATGGTCTTCTTCTCTTGGTTGCTGATGCTTTGTCTTGTCCAAGCTCCTTTGTAAGCCTTCCCTCAGGATTGAATGGGAGTTTAGTACAGTGTCAAATGGCTCAAAGGCAGATTGTACAAGTTCAATTGCGTTAATTTGTTGCATCTCATTTAAATATTTAGCCCCTTGTGCCAATTCTTCTACAGCAGCCGCAGCCTTCCTCAAACATGATGCAAGATTTTGTGGAATCGGTGGCTGCTTAGTAAGATTGGATGTAATGTCATCCCCAACTTGTGGTAGTGGTGGATCCACATTTTGTTGAATCGGTGGTTGCTCATTCGGAATGGCTATGCGAGCAACTACCCTACCATGTCCAAACCCCCCCGGGCAGCCTCATAATCAACCCTGTCGTACATCTTCTTCTCGTCCCAGCATCCCAAAATAGGGAAATTCCTTGAGATATTGACTGTTTACCTTGAACTCAACGACCCGGTCCAAGTAGCACAACTAATACATTAGCATAAACAAAAAATATATTACGTTAAACTAAAGGAAAAATTATGAAGCTAGAACCGACAACAAATAAATTTCTACACTCACCAAAAGAAACGTTAGTGGTCCATGGAAATATGATGACTTTTTTTCTTTCCACTTATAAACACCGTCAACAAGTCCGTCTAAAGTAAACTTGCACCAGTTGTAGTCTTTAATTTTAGATACATCCTGTAGGGATTTCAGTATTTTGAATCTGTATATAAAAAAGGAGTGCCTCAAATCATTTAACATGACAGTGAAGTTCGAAATGAAATTACAGAATTATTGCTAGGTAGTTTGGGTATACCTGCACTGTGGATTTTGGGATGTCCACAAAAAACTAGATACAACAAACACAACGAAGTCCATCTTGAAGTTACTATCTCCAACTGTATTCTGTAGAATTTTTTCCGGCATTTTGTACGTCGAAGGACCTCCAATGTTCTCGAATCCCCATCTCCTTCTCCACGCCGTGAGATTGTCCTTGTACTCTTTGTCGTCCGTGCGAATTCCTAAACACTCTGCTACTTCTAATTCCCCTCTAGGAATGTTCAATACACATTGAACATCCTCGTCATCAATCTGCATCTCCTCTCCATTGTGTAGGACGGTGCTCCTCCTTCTGGGATTGAAGAGACTCACAATGCACCGTGAGAATTCAAATGGGTATTTTGATATGCCCAGTGAAAGAAGTGAACTAAATCCTATGTCCCTCACAACATCCTTCTGTTCTTCGGATAACGTGTTAACCAGGTAATGAAGGCCCGATGGAGAGGTTCTTCTCTTAAAATGAACATCAGGGTCACGAGTCTTTCTTCTTTTTTTCTTAACCTAGTTCTCAATAAGTGCTTCATTAGCAGTTGTGCCCAGTATATCCAATGTTGTCGAGGGCGTACCTGATGCCTCGGGTTTTCTTTTCTTTTGTTTAACCTTACATTAACATGTGTGCAATACGTTTATACAAAACAATCGATGATCTACATAATCAGAAATGAAGAAAATATGTACATTTTCTAACATTAGTGTAATTACCTCAGTGTTTTAACTTCCGTCGTCGATTCAGTATATGTAACTATTTGCTTATCGGAATCCTTATTCTAAAATAATAGAGTCACATTTAGATTCAAACGAATACAAATAAGCAAACGAAAAAGACCAACGCATGAAACCCTCAACACTTCTTACCATTTTCACAGCAGCAAAAGATACTAACCGGAAGAGAAATGGATTCAGAGGCGAACGAACAAAGACAACAATGCTAGGTGAAAGAGCAGAGTCACTTGGGGGTATAACGGCCGGAGTCGGGCTTGAGATATTCTATTTTCTAATTACGTGCTCAGTGTCAATGGATTTTCATGAGGCCGTTTTGGCTTTTACAAACATGAATTTGTGGTTTTAAACGAACTTCATATAATGTGAAGCATTCTTCGCTCAGGAAATCTTTTATATAATTCAACATTATGAAAATAAAAGATACTCGAATAGGCGAAGAAAGCTTCGCGTTTAACGTCGGATTGTGTGAAGCATTCTTCGCTCAGGAAATCTAACATATAATTTAAAATTATGAAAATAAAAGATACTCGAATAGGCGAAGAACTCTTCGCGTGTTAACGCCGGATTGTGTGAAGCATTCTTCGCTCAGGAAATCTAACATATAATTCAATATAATGAAAATAAAAGATACTCGAATAGGCAAAGAACTCTTCGCGTGTTAACGCCGGATTGTGTGAAGCATTCTTCGCTCATGAAATCTTTTATATAATACAATCTAAAGGATTGACATTTGATTGGATGGTAACAGTCGAAATGACTTGCCGTATACGGGTTACACAGACTGAGACCATGAAATACAAGACAGATGAATTGACATGACAAAAATATTTTGGTGCTTCAATTCAATTTTTTAATTTAATATAATTTTAAACTTATTTATATTTAATATAATTTTCTTTATATAGAAATAATATTATATTTAATATAATTTTAAACTTATTTATTAAATATAATTTTATTTATATAGAAATAATTTTATATTTAATATAATGTTAATTAATAAAATAAATTATTTGATTTATGATTAGAAGATTGAGCGTGTTTTTGGATAAATTTTGGGTTTTATACAAAAACACACAAAGATCAAACAACACCTAATGCTATTGTTTTTACTTTTTCATTAATAAAATATAAATTATGAATGATGTGTCAAAAGGGCTGCAGACTGGTCCGATTTGATATTTGATCACGGGAAATTTACTTTTTCCAAATGCATAGATATTCAATCTTTAAAAAAAACTTTTCTATTTGCTATAAAGGATTACATAAACCATCTTGGTCCACATGAAATTCGTGAGCATGAGCATTGTTGTGAGTGTGTGTTTGTTTAAGATATTTTGTTGGGATCTATCCTTTGGGAGATTCTATGTGGTGGAAAAAGTCTTCAATGAAGATCAACTAGTGGAAAACATCTTCAGTTACTACAAATTCTTCATACCTCAAATACAAACTACCAACCAAATGAAGATCATACGTGTCCACCGCCGGTGGGAAGAGCCAATTGTAGGAGATTCCATGGGATGGAAAACATCTCAAGAGATATCTCAACAGGTGTGATACCATAGTTATGCGTGAGAGATCCGCTGTGGTCGCTTCAATGGAGATGCATTGAAGCTGGAGATGCAAATGAATATTGTTATAATGTAGAAATATTTATGAAACGTAGAAATGTTTATGAAACGTTGTTATGAAATATAGTTCATTGAATTATAAAAAATATTTGTTATATATATTTTAATTCAGATTTCATTATGTCAATTATAAAATAACGAATGAATAAATAAGAAAGAATATATATACTATATATTTATTTACAATTCTGGCTAAGTATACGTTTCCCATAATTGCAATCATTGCCATAATTGTAAGCTGAAGAGACAATACAAAAATGTTTTGGCGCTTCTTCAATCATTTAACCATGGATGGGATTTATTATACAAGCGATCCATGCTTCGTTCAATTGATATTGTCCTCTTCGTTCCTCTGAAGTATGAAGCGAATCCATCTTCGTTCCCTGTTGTCGTTGTAAAATCTTAGTAACAAGCGAATCAGACTTCGTTCCATAACACTGGTTCGTTTAATAAACAAAATAACAAGCGAAGCAAGCTTCGTTCCTAAAATAATTAGAGTTTTACATGAACGTGTCACAAATACAAATTAATTTAAATATAATTATCAAGCAAATTATTCTTCGTTCTCAAGCACCTGGTTAAAAATAATACACTAACAAACAAACGAAGCTATCTTCGTTCGATTTAATCATTATAAACGGTTATATCAAGCAAACAAAGCTTCGTTATATCATTATAAGGGGTTTACATGAACGCATTAGGTGTTTTACATTATAGTTTGAATTGAATATGACATCCATATTGCAATCAAACAATCAAACATAACGACAATGATTCGAATTATATAACTTCACAACAATTGATTTTCCTTTGAGTGCCAAAAAGAACAAAAACATTTCATAATCCGTTTATATAATTACTACACAGTTAAACAACCAAATAGCAGTTCACAAATATAAATTAAGCCCTAGTCTGATTCATCAGAGGATGACTCGTCAATCGGTCCTGTCATCGATACGACTTCTTGTTCGAGGACGGGTGGAATGTATAGCTGAATTGTTTCGTTCACAGCATTGATTCATTGATTGGGGAATGAAACCATAAGAGAATTTTCTATTATTGATGCGTACTGTAGGTAAAGATCATGAGAAATATGCATCAAGTCCGCCGGAGGATTCAGTGCATTCGAAGGTAGGGGATTCCGTAGGCCAAATTGTCTATATATGATAGTTGTGCATTAGGAGGTAGATCCCTCCAGGCCTAACACAATGATGAATGGAGAACCCCTCATCTCGTACATCATTTGACTAAAGAGATACCACGAACAATGAACCGAATTGGGTGAATATCAGAAATAAAATTCTCAAGGACAATTTCAGCGACCCTTTGCAACTGCAGATTTGCAAAGGAAGGGTAGGGAATTGAAGGTCGGGGCAACCAATACAATTTTTCTAACAACCAGAGGTAAAGAACCAAAGGTGATCCACGGCGGGAATAGTTATTTGGATCTGGAACAAAGTCGTTAAGACCAAGGAGTGTCTCAGCAAGTACAAGGCTAGCCAGGTTTGGGGCGTTTCCCATCAGTGCAGGAACTACCTCCAGGAGCCTATCCGAAGGATGTAGTCCTTCAGCCGGACACAAATAAAAATGAGCAAGAACCACAAGC
Organism: Impatiens glandulifera; assembly: GCF_907164915.1. NCBI lineage: Eukaryota > Viridiplantae > Streptophyta > Magnoliopsida > Ericales > Balsaminaceae > Impatiens > Impatiens glandulifera. The sequence goes on along the minus strand of NW_025919625.1, from coordinate 6,650 downwards.
ATGATTAGTTTGCTTTGTGTGTGGATGATGGTCCTCTCAGCTCCCTGGAAACGCCAAATGTACTCGTCTATGTTAGTCATATTGAGAAATCCATGTTGGAGGGTAAACAAAACAGCGTCAAACATTGTACAACCATAGAAGTTATGTCAAATTTCGAATGAAAAATGAGGTTCATGATTGATAGGCAAAATCATGAGTGCAAGACTCCCACACCTAAGGATTGAAGCGAAGTCCTCAATCGTCGGACATATGTGCATGTCCCCAATAACAAAAGAACAAGTCTGTGTATTCCATCTGCTTTGCATGTGGGCCATCATTCCGTCGTGAACGTTTATTCGCAAAAGAGGTAGAATCTCATCTACATGATAGACACCAAAAGGGATAGGGTCATCGTTGATCAGACTTAAGTATCGCTCCAGCTGTTTCTACGATAAAACATGCATGTCTGGGTCCATCTCTACCTCCTAAGATGAGTATTACACTGAATGACTGAAAAGAATGAATGTGGTAGTACCTAAACACAGGTAGAGAGAGATTTGGGAAGGAGAGAGTCAAAACAGAAAGAGAGTGAGAGTGAGAGTGAGAGTGAGAGTGATGATGACAATAGCTACTGTTGAAGTAATAAATGAGTTTTCATTCATGAATTCACATCCTTACATAACTCCAGTAGGGGCTTTACATGTTGTGAAGATATCTTCGTTTATGAATTTAAAAACAATAGTTACGAAGCTAACTTCGTTTATGAATTTAAAAATATAGGTACAAGAAGACATAAGAAACATCAATAAATTATAAGTTATAATTGCATAAAGTACACTAATGTCAATTGTGGTCACACATAAGAATTCTGTATAAGTAAAATTCCGTATAACACATACAAATCTCTAAAATCTTGATCTAATTGCCTTCTTTAACTTAATCCTATTGACATTGTGGTCAGACATAAGAATTCTGTATAAATATTTTATCTTCAATGTACTCAAAGCTTCTTCGGCCTTCAAAAGAACAAGAGAAAGTATAAGAACATATATAATTTTTAAATGTCATAGACTAACATATGGTATAACACTTACATTGTCGCTCTTGATGTCAATATCCAAATCCTTCACCTTTCCTCTATATGTTTTCATATGTCTCATTAAATTTAACTTTGGGCCAGTAAACCTGTATGATCTAATTTTTCCACCTAGTTGTGCTAGACCTTACCTTTTCAAGAAAGTCCCAAAACTCTCGACGTGTTTTGTTAAATTGGTATACTTGTCCAGAAATTTCATGTTATGCGGACGACCGGAGTTGTCTAGTATTTCGATTCGGGAAACAGAAATATTCACACATACAAGAAAGAAATGACCGGAATGGACGATAGGTAGGAATATATGTAAAAAGAATACAAACATTTATTATTTGATTGTATACTCGTTACTTGGAATTGAGGGATATGTACATACCAGGTCAGCGTTTTGTAGGTCTTCTTTTGTTACATTGAAGTTTCTCATGTCTTCTTCAAGGAAAGCACAAAATTCGGTGCTAGTAAACTGCAGACCAACCTGCAAAATAAGTCAAGAGTATCAAAGTCATGAACATTGAAGGATACATAGCACAAAAACAAGAGAAGCACTTACATATGATATTGTTGAAAAACAAATTATTCGTTTTTCATGCCTTGCAAACCTTCTGAATTTTAGTGAAAAAGTATGGCCCAAGCGTCCACCACTTCGCTCGCAATTTCTTCTTCTTCTTTCATTGTTCGAAATAGTTTACGGGTAATATTACCCGGAGGACCTTCATACAAAACGTCACTACAAAATAGATTCATTTAGAACATAACTACTTTCATATTTCAAATTTCTAAAAGCATGCTAAGTAACTTACCTTTCAGCCAGGTCTTCAGAAAACACAAAATCGGCCAATCTCTATTCCTTGTTGGTTATTTTTTGGTCCAACTTCTCCGCAACCTCTTTCATGTAAGGGGATTGAAGGTGCACCGGAATTTTTGTAATCTTCCTCTTAGGATAGTCTCTAATGTTGACGCGTCCCCCCATCATCTTCATCTTCATCTTCAGAAGATTCATAAACTTTAAAAGATTCGAAAGCTTTTATTTCCCCTCACCCTCTTCCTTCCCTTCACCCTTATCATTTCGTTCAACAAGGGTGACTGAGCTTTGTTTTCCTCACCCTCTTCCTTTCGTTCACCCTTATAATTTGGTTCAATAGGGGGAGATTGAATATCTTCATTGTGGAAAACTGAATTCTCAAGATCATTCGGTTGAACAATGAGTGATTGATTATCTTCATTGTGCAGAACTGCATCCTCAAGATCATTCGGTTGAACAGGGAGTGATTGATTATCTTCAATGTGCTCAACTGAATCCTTAAAATCATTCGGTTCAACATGGGGTGATGGATTATCTTGATTGTTCTCAATTGCATTCTCACAGGGGTATTCAATTAGGGGAAATTTTTTCAAGCCCGCACTCTCTAAAGTTTCCCCAAGTGCCTCACTTGGAGGATCTTCCCTACTTACACGAACCTCAACATAATTCACCTTTAAGTGTTTCATAAACCCTTCAGACTCTCTTAGGTTCAGGAAACCAGCCTTAAAAAAAGGCTTTGGATCGATGTTGCATTTCTCCAACTCCCCTGATAGGTATTTAAGTTGTTGGGCTGTATCTTTAAAAGTTTACAAGATTTTGGATGCTAACATCTGTAGATTATAAAAACATATTTTATTAGTCTCGAAAACAAGAAGTATAATCAAATGTGAGTCAATTTCTTGTTTCATCATACCTCATCATCGTCTTCATTTACTTCCAATAAATTAACTAGAATCTCAGATTCTTTATCTGTTACGCGCGCTCTTGCCCTGCCCAGCCCAAACCCCCTGCACGAGCTTCGAAAGTGGTAAACTCTAACAATGTGACGTCATCCCAGCAAAAGATGAATGGAAATTTCCTAACATAAGGCTGACGTACACCTTCCACAAAAACACCATCTAGGTAGCAAATCTGAAGTAAGGAATGGGAAATATGTTAGTAAATATTTGATACCTATAAATCATATACAAGAGAGGAATTATTTACCAATAAAAGGGTTAGAGGTCCATCAAAATATGGATTTTTATCTTTACTTTCTTTTTCTTTCCAACTTCTTACACTTTCAACCAATCGTTGTAGTGTGAAGTGGCACCAGTTCAGCTCCTTTATGTTATCAACATCCATTAAGGATTTAAGAATTTTGAACCTGAAATGAATAAAATACAGGTGTAAGTAATCACAAATTCAATTAAATATATAACAGGTTTGAATACATGTTTACCTGGCTCGTGAATTTTGAACTGGACATAAAAAACTTGAGACAACAAAGACAACAAAGTCGATTTTGAAATCGTTGTCTGCACTTGTGTTACTTAATATCTTGGGTATCATAGAAAGTGTTTCAGGAGCTGAATTTGACTCTTCCCCGGTCCATCTAGTCTTCCAATCCCTCAAGAAATTAAAAAAAGCAGGGTCCTTAGTCTTGTCCCCCCAGCGGACTCAACTACGTTCATTGGCCCTCTCGGGAGGTTCAGCACAAGCTGAACGAGATCTTCATCGATAAGGATCTCCTCACCATTGGACAATACAAGAGAACTCTTATCCAGGTCAAAAGATCTAATTACATGTCTCGAAAAATGCCCCGGGTAAGTGAAGATACCCAATGTAAGAAGAGAACTAAACCCGATTTGCTTCACAGCTTCCTTCTGTTCTACGCTCAATTTAGGAATCATTTGATAAAGGCCGTAAGGGGATGATCTTGTTAGAAATGCCACTTTCCTTTTTTTGACGGTTTTGGTTTTTTGGGGAGATGGTGGTAACTCTTCATCGACTGGTGTAGTAGATGTAACAATATCAGTGGTTTCTTGGGGTGGTGGTGGTGGTAACTCTTCATCGACTGTTATAGTAGATGTAGCAATAACATTGGTTTTTTGGAGGATAGGTGGTGGTAAATTCTCATCAACATGTGTAGTACCTACAGCAATATCAGTAGCTTCGACAACAACTGTAAAAACTGATTCATCAGTCGATGACTTCGTATTCGTATTCGTCTTCGTCTTCGTATTTCTCTTCTTCTTCCTTTCATATTTAAGCAAGTGAAACCCCGAAGTCATTATTTTCGGTGGGATAACATAAATCAGTGTTCAACTAAATAAATGGAATCAACGTGTGTAAAATTAATAAACCATATATAAACACAATAAGATTAACCTACCTCTCTGGTTTATAGCCGGGATTGACGTTGAATACAGGACTGGGGGCGGTTTCGTTTTCGTTTATGCTGTTACAAACTAACAAGACGACCTCTCGGGAGTCGAAGGTATCCACTTCCATGTTGTTGCCTTGGTTTTCTGACATTTTCATAAGAAATCCTTGTAGAATAGAAGAAAACTCTTGGGTTTCAACGTTGAATATTTGATGATCGCTGGGAGATAGAGAGAGAAAAATATGAACAATTGCTTATGAAAATGAAGAGTGGGATTGTAGCGGGAAATATATGTTTCAATCCTACAAAAATATGTTAATGAAGCGAAGAGTTCTTCGCTCTAAATCGTCTCCTCATAAATAAAATTTCATACAATAGTTTAATTATAAAAATAAGTAATTAAAGCGAAGAAATATTCCCTCTAAATCGTATCCTCGTAAAAAAAATCATAAATAATTTTAAATATAAAAATAAGTAATTGAAGCGAAGATTTATTCACTGCATGTAATTTCCCTCAGTAAGTGTACTTACATGATAGGTAAACTGTCTTCTCACGGGTGGGTTGGGGGTTTTACATGAACGTCAGATTAAAAATAATTGAAGCGAAGATTTATTCGCTTTAAACCGTCTCCTCGTAAATAAAAATTACAAAAAAAAATTCAAAACTAAAATGAAGTAATTGAAGCGAAGATTTATTCGCTGCATATTATTTTTAATAAATTTAATTAATATTTAATAATCCAAAGCGTATCCTCGTAATTTTAATTTCATAAAGAAATTAAAATATAAAAATAAGTAATTGAAGAGAAGATTTCTTATCTAAATGTCATATCAAATAAATTTATTTAATATTTAATAAATAGAAGTATTACATTCTTGTTAATTTTGGTATTCACATACATGAGTCAGTATACTTACATGATAGGTAAACTGTCTTCTCACGGTGGATTGGGGTTTACATGATACGTCAGGGTTAAATATAATTGAAGCGAAGAATGAATCGCTTTAACAGGGTCTCCTTCAAAATAGTTATTGAAGCGATCATTTCTTCGCTTTAAACCGTCTCCCCGTAAATAAAAATTTCATAAAAAAGTTAAAAAAAAGAATGAAGTAATTGAAGCGAAGACTTGTTCTCTAATGTCATTTCCAATAAATTTATTTAATATTTAATAATGGAAATATTAAATTCATGTTAATTTTGGTATTTACATACATGGGTAAGTGTATTCCATGATAGGTAAACAGTCTTCTCAAGGGTGGGTTGAGGGTTTACATGAAGGTCAGGTTTTAAAATAATTGAAGCGAAGATTTATTCGTTTTAACCGTCTCCCCGTAAATAAAAATTTCATAAAAAAATTAAAAATAAGAATGAAGTAATTGAAGCGAAGATTTCTTCGCTGAATGTCATTTCCAATAATTTATTTAATATTAAATAAATGGAAATATTAAATTTTTGTTAATTTTGTTATTTATATACATGAGTAAGTGTATTCAATGATAAGTAAACGTACTTCTCATGGGTGAGTTGGGGAGTTTACATGAAAGTCAGGGACTCATGGGCGGGGAAAGCTTCGCTCCTTTCACTTTTCACCCTTCCTTCTCAAATGACGCCTGTAGAGAAGTAGCTTCATTGGAGCATATGAATATATATTAATTTTGTACGTTACGGACATTCCGTAACTGCGTTTGGGGTGAACCCGGAATGAAACCCGGATTCCGGATTCTCCTCCCCCTCTCCAAACCCAGTTTGATTTTATTAATATATAAAGCGGCAATTTGATTGGTCCCCCAATAGGGGAACACGAGAATCGGTAGCAGAAGATCCGGATTGCCGTTGTAGCTATAAGGCGCTATAGGCTACACACTTTCATCATAGCGCCGCCTTTCTAGCTATAGCGCCAATAGCTATAGCCACCTTATAGCGCGCTTTTTAATATATATATAATATATATATATATATATATTATTTATTTGACTTTTTCAAATTTCCCAAATTATCTTATTTTATTATTTTTTCTTATTTTATTTTTTTTCATTATTTTTTTTATGACTCTTCGTCTTCTCACGGTTTTTTTATTTTATTTTATTCTCTTGTTCTTTTTTCTCTTAAGACTTTTCAAAATTTTCTCTTTCTCTTCTTTTCTTTTCTAATTCTTCTCTTTCTCTTCTTTTCTTTTCCAATTCTTTTCTCTTTCTATTCTTTTTTTCCTATTCTCTAGCCTTTTTGTCTTCTACAGCCATCTTCTACAGCCAAATCGTTAACTTGCTTGTAAGTTTTTCATTTTATAGTTTAGATTTATCATTTATAAGTTTTAGTAATAGTTTTATATTTATTTATTTATTTATTTTGTTTAGTAATAGTTTAAGAATTAATGATTTTATGTTTTAAACTTTTAATTTTGTGATGTTTT
>NW_025919624.1:0-77618 GCF_907164915.1 Impatiens glandulifera | reverse complement strand
TTAATTGTAATCTCCTTGATGAGCGCCACAAACTCTTCTTTGGAATGGTTTGTCGATGTTATTTTCCAACTAAACAACTGACTCATGTTGAAGCTTCCTCTGTGTTCTTTAGATGCTTATACCCGTTACTATATTTTAATAATTTAGTGTTCTCATCCCCTTATAGTTTAGATGCTTGTACCTACAAAACCAAAGCCGAAACTCATTTGTTGTGGTAGTCTGTAAGCACTCTGATACAAGATTCATTTGATTTTTGATCGCTATGATCTTAAACAGTCTGTTCTTTGACTCTATGATTATGCCCAATTCGGGATGAAATAGCTTGATGACTCCATGCTTCATCCGAACTTTGAATCCTTTCTCGAGAAACTGTCAGCTACTAAATATATTGTTTTTCAAGTCAGGTATATAATAAACATTAGTGACCGTATATAATTTTCCATCCAATATTAGGCTCACGTTCCCTTTTCCCATCACTCTCAATTAGGAAATGTTCCCTTACCTTCACTAAATGACAAAAAAAATTGTCGAGTGCGAAGAACCAATATCTGTTTCCACACATGTGGTTGCTGCAACCTAAATCTAGAAACCAAATTTTTCCCTTTTCTCATCTCCTGTGAGATCTATTAGTAACGTATCATAAGCCATCAACAACATGTCACCTTCTTTGGCAACTAATTTTGTGTAATTGGCTTTTCCACCCCATCTTGGACATTCGTATTGAAAATATCCGAGTTTTTGACAATTGAAACACTCTATAGTTTCTTTGTTAAAGATCTTCCTCTACCTCTTCCTATTCCTTGGCTCAATCTTCTACTGTGTTGGATCAAATTATTTTGTCTCAATCTTCCTCTATATTAGCATATCACGAAGATCGTCTAGCTTTAGATGAACTGACTCATTGAACTTTCTTGGTGAGTTAGTCATTGTAAATTATGATGAGTATGAATGTTGTGTTTAAGAGAACAAAGTCAGTTCGAACCCCTTTATCAAGTAAAACAAGTAATGCGTTGCTCGTATGCACATAATCCCTAACATGCAATAGACGGTCAATTTACCCATTCACAATATATAACATGTATAACTGTATGAGTAAAATAGAATGAGTTATTTTATTCAAATCCTAAGTGTTATGGATAAAATCACAAACTCAAGTCATAAAATAAAATAAGAAAAGAAAGCAAGCACCCCTCATTTATTTTACTCATCCTCATCTATTTGTTTGATTCTGCCATCTCACTCACCCTTGTTTCGTTCATTCACTCACTTGTAATTAATGCTTTGATACCAAATTTATTTTTAATATATTATTAACTTGCTATGATTTAAATAGCCAATAAATGAATACTCGGTCTTCTACTCCTACTTCTTATTCTTATTCTTATTCTTATTCTTATTCTTATTCAAAAAGAAGAAAAATAAGAATAAGAAAGGGAAGAATAAGAAGAATAAGATGAATAAGAAGAAATAATAGGACAACTACATAACTCCTAATTAGTTGGAGATTATTTCAAACTCATAAACAACAACTTCTTTAACTCCTAATTTGTTGGAGATTATTTCAAACTCATAAACAAATTAAAGACTAATTCAAACCTAACAATTTTATATCATTATTAATATTATCCTAAAAATGTGAACATATATAAATTAATAATAAACTAAAAATGAAAGAGGAGGATTAAGAACATGCATATTTTGATCACTTCTTTTATATTGTTTTTATTTTTCAAGCAAAACTATTTAGAATTGTCTAATTTTTTTTATATATTATTTTATTTGCATTAAATAACATTCCTAAAAAAATTCACCTAAACTTTATATGTGCAAAGCTAAGAATGAAAATTTACAAATTAAAAAAATGAAAACATGCAAGTTTTGGGTCAGTTTGAGTTTTTCAAGTTATATACTTGTCAAAACAGTTAAGAAATTTCTGAATTTTTTATATGTTTTCAAAACTATAGTAATTAACATGCATATATAATTTCAGCCAAAGGGGAGGTGAGAAAGGTAGAAAACCAAAAATAAAAAGTCAAAGACGTAAATGGTACTTATTTTATAATCATATTTCGGCTATGTCTTTATTTTGATTTTGAACTTTCTATTGTTTTATTCATATTACACAACATACATCTTTACATGATCATGCACGAAATTAAAGAGACCTAGCAAAAAATAAATTAAAGCATGTAATGATTTTTATTTAATGAAATAGGCAAAACATTGTAAAACAAAGAAAAGGAAGAAATCACAAGCTTACAATATGGCTGCTCTTGATTTCTGTTGTGCAAGGAATTGGGAAGCCTAGGGCTATGAGGTAATGAAAAAGAGTTTAAAAAAAAAAGAAGAAGTTCATGTGAATGTGAAAAGAGATAGAGCCTTTGCTAGGGTGTTAAGAGGGTATTTATTGACAAAGTTATGCAACCCTAGGACCCAAAGACCCATTTAAATTTGGTGTTGAATCTTAAATATAAAGTGTTGTTAGTTTAGTTGGTTAAAAGGTTGTACTTGTTTTGTTAGGTTGCAAGTTCGAAACCTATAAATAACATTTTTAATTTTTTTTAAACTGTTTTAAGTTTATGGGCAGGTCAACCCAAAATCCGACCCAAGTATCCATTTACACTCAAATAAATATCCAAATTAACCACAGCTCTCGACCCGCAATCCGAACACTTTAAAAATTAAGCATCATTATATATATATATATAGATTAGTTAGTTAGTTAAAAATTTGAACTTTTATTTTTAAAATGTCTCGCGTTCATCAAATTTGGTGTTGAATCTTAAATATAAAGTGTTGTTAGTCTAGTTGGTTAAAAGGTTGTACTTGTTTTGTTAGGTTGTAAGTTCGAAATCTACAAATAACATTTTTAAATTTATTTTTAACCGTTTTAAGGTTATAGACAGGTCAATCCACAATTCGACCTAAGTATCCATTTACTCTCACATAAATATCCAAATTAACCATAGCCTCTCGATCCGGCAATCCGGACACTTTCAAAATTAAGCATCGTTATATATATATATATATATATATATATATATATATATAGATAAGCATTGTCATTCAAAAACTCTATTATTATATAAATATAATTTTAATATAACATAACTTCATTAATTTATATTTTCTCACCACAACATTATAACTAAATTTATGTTATGATCAACTTAATCTTGTATATTTAGAAACGATGTAAATGTACATTTCGTCATTTTCTTGCTTGAAATTTAGGAGTAGAAAGAAACTCAATTCTCCTCTCATCCATGAGCTCTCCTTCCATTCTATATATTAAAAAAACAAAACCTTAAAAAATCTATAAAAAAATTAAAACTTATGTAAATACAATATTGAAAGTTCATCCACATATGTTTCTATAATTTTTTCTTAAATTTAAGATATAAACTCTATAATCTTAGTTTGTTAAATTTTGTATTTATAATTGGTAGTTATAAATTTCGTTGACCAATAAAACATCTTAATCTTATTATTTAATTTAACCATTTAAATTTTGTGGACAGATCAACCCGCGTATTAACAATCTCACTCATTTATTTATATATAATGAGGTGTGCATTATGCTTCTAGTACCGGGTGACTTGTAGTTAAACATTATTATATATAAATAAAATTTTAATATAACATAAATTATTCATATATATTTTCTCTCCACAACATCATAACTAAATTTAGTTCGTTAATATGCGATTTAATCCATTCACAAAATTTAAAAGCTTAAATTAAAAAAATAAGAATAAGAAGATTTATCCATCCACAAAACTTACAACTATTTATTATAAATACAACATTTTAACCAACAAAATTTTTAAGGTTTGTTACTCAATCATTTATGTAAAACGATGCTTATAGAACCTGATGACTTGTAATTAAACATTATTATATACACATACCATTTTAATATAATATAATGTCATTCATTTACATTTTTACACTTCAACATCATAACTAAATTTATTTGGTTATGTCACTTAACTTAATCTTTATATTTACAAATTTGTAATCATTATGCCAATATCTTGTTAGAAATTTAATATGAGAGAAACACAATACTCCTCTCATCCATGAGCTCTCTGAGCACATTAAAGCACATTAAAGACGTGAACTTCCTCGTCGTTGGCCTTTTCCCACTCCCTCACCGGATAGAACAAACTGGTGTACCCCTCAACTGCTTCTTCATTGTTATTCTAAATATGTATTGAGTAACTACAATGTAACATCAATTCATTTTTTATAGGTCAAATAAAACTTTGATTACCACGGTCTTAATAAATCATATTTAATTCTGAACTAATGATATTAAGATAATTTATCTTTTTATAGACTTTAAACAAAAATTTAGAGAAAATTAAAATTAGTCAAATATATATATATATATAGATTATAATAGTCAAATTGATTGAAAAAAAAAGTTAGACATCTAGTTGGATAATTAGTATTTTTAAATGTAATATAATAATTTAATAGAAAAATTCACATAAGAATATCAACAAGAAGATCTCTTAATTTCTTTTTGTGAAAAAAGAATAAAATTGTTCTTAGTGTTTGAATATTTTTTTAATAAAACAGTTAACATGAAGAATCTCCAATTTTCTACGACAACACTAGTGTTATCGCAATCACCTACAATCCAATTCTGCACTCTCGGAAAAAGAACATCGAAATCAGACATCATTTCATTCGAGAGAATGTCAATCAGAAGTAGATCCGTCTTTAGTATATTCTTACAGATCAACAAACTGCATACATCTTCACGAAGCCTCTACCCGAAGCTAAGTTTTCTCACTTTAGAAATGTTTTAGGACTTGTTGATCTTGATTGATAGCATTACGTGCATGGATTGAGGGTGAACATTTGTTCAAATGTAACTAGACAGACAAAAGGACAGAGGTCTCAATACATCCAATGGATCAGAAATTTAAGAAGCATGACTACTTAGACGTACGTCTACTCAAGTAGTTCTTTGTCTTCTCTTAGGAATTCATGTCTTGGTTAATTAACCTGCGCGGTTAGACGTATACGTCTAATAGACGTTAGACATTTTTTAGGACAATATTAGTTGGAAGCTCGCGTCTAACCGAACACACGTCTAGCACATGATGTTTATACGTAATTAGACGTTTTTTAAAATCTAATTGACTTGTGACCGTCTATAAGACAAGCGTGATTAGACGTTTACGTCTAACAGACGCATTTCCCAATCAGAAGTGAAGAATGTGGAAAGTAGATTAAACGTCTAACTACTTATGTAATTAGACTTTTCATCTTCTGGATATCGGAACAACTGTCATCTGCAAACTATACCTGTCTAGGTACTTTTTCTCGCCAAAAATAAACCAGTCATTTCTCAAATAGATTGAAGACATGTGTCTTTCAATGTTTAAAAATGACTAAAATTTCTTATAGCTTTCCTCTATACGTCAAATATTAATAGTGCATTTTCATGATTAATATTAATTGATAGTCGTGTCCCTTAGGAATAGTTTTTAAAAAATTTTGACGGTTGGTATAATTATTAAATATTAAAATCTACACGTTAGCTCTCTTGTATTTAATGAATGGCGCTACTCAAATAGTTGAGTACTCCTGAATCCTTGATTCTCTCTCTAGAATTCGAAACGTCAAGATCCTGTGTTCATCTTGCCAAAAATGACTTCTTTCTCTCCTAAATCCCTGCAAATAGACTTCGAATCTGTCTCAACTCTTAGGTTTCCGAAAATGGTTCAAATGTTTGAATCATAGAAAGTTTCTGGGCTCAAGAAGTTTCTTCGTCCTCACTACATCTATCACGAACATGCAGTTCGTGAATTCTTTGAAACCGCTGGCTATTTCCACAATAAGTACATTCGTGCGAATATTCTTGGCAGAAATATCTGCTTCACTGAAGAAACATTCAGCATATTTTTCAGACTCCCAACCGAAGGAATCCCCGAACTTCCTTCCTTCTCTGATGAAGTTCTGTCTGAAATGACGATTGTCTTTTCAGATTAAATGTTCCAAGGAAAAATCCTTCCTGTTGGGTTTCACGGGAAGAGCAACTATCTGAAGGTTGAGTATGCCCTACTTAATGATATCATCTCCAAATCTCTCATTGTAAACAACTCTTCTTACATCTACTGTTCGAAAGTTTTTGGTTTAATGGTGTCCATCAAAAAGGGTGTAGCCATAAATTGGTCGTAATTCCTCTTCAACAATCTGGTCAGAATGATCTCCTCTCGAAAGAAGATCTTCGGTTATGACGCTACTCTTAGCGCATTCCTCTGCTGCCTTCTTGCGGAACCTGGTCAAGGGTCTAATTTTAATCCATCCAAAATCTTGAACAGCAAGAAGGTTGTTGACTATGTTGTTCGGGTGGGTAGACTCAGATCAAAGAAGAGAAACAGGGACGAGCTCAACTCGGCTCTAACTTTAGCCCTAGAGTCAGCCGTAGATTCTCTCCCTGAATGATGTTAAAAAGGGGGAAATGGAAAGGAAAAAGAATTAGCCTTAGACTTAGGGGGAAGAAAATCTTTTTATATTTTGAATGGTGTGTGTTTTTGAATGCTTGTCTATGTTTATTTTTGAAAAATCTTAATTTAAATTATGATTTACTATGAATAGTTTATTTCCATCTATTGTGTCATTGAGCATTCTATTCTTTTATCTATGCAAAGTTTTAACATCATCATCAAAAAGGGGGAAAATGTTGGGTCAAATTATTTTGATTAAGGGTCAAAGTATTATGGATAATGGAATTTTGATGATAAGTTTGTTTAAAACCTAATCTAAGTCGTCTAATCGTTTTTGGTGCAGGTGTATCGAAAACATGCTATATTAGACCAAGTCTGAATGAAATTCATTAGACTTATTGGCCATTAGATGCATTGAGTTAGACGTGCAGTTTAACGGGCGCAGTTAGACGTGCAGTCTAACGGGCGCAGTTAGACGTGCAGTCTAACGGGCGCAGTTAGACGTGCAGTCTAACGGGCGCAGTTAGACGTGCAGTCTAACGGGCGCAGTTAGACGTGCAGTCTAACGGGCGCAGTTAGACGTGCAGTCTAACGGGCGCAGTTAGACGTGCAGTCTAACGGGCGCAGTTAGACGTGCAGTCTAACGGGCGCAGTTAGACGTGCAATCTAACGGGCGCAGTTAGACGTGCAGTCTAACATGCGTAGTTAGACGTGTACTTTAATAGATGAGAGTTGGATGTGCAGTCTAACAGGCGTAGTTAGACGTGCAGTCTAACAAATGAGTGTTAGACGTGCAGTATAACTCCTTCAGATTAGTCTGAAGGGAAGCGTAGTTAGACGTGTCGTCTAACAGATGAGAGTTAGACGTGCAGTCTAACTCCTTCAGATTAGTCTGAAGGGAACCGTAATTAGACATGTCACACTAACTTTGCGTACTCCTTAGACCATGTCTAAAGGAGTTAGACAACGTGTAACTACGCTCACTCCTTAGACCACATCTAAAAGAGTTTAAATGACGTCTAACTACGTGCTTTCCTTAAAACACATTTGAAGGTCTTAGACGATGTCTAACCGCGCTTTACTTAGACCACGTCTGAAGGAATTAGACGACGTCTAACTACACACACTCCTAGACTACGTCTAAAGGAGTTTAGACGATGTCTAACTACGTGCACTGTTGGGTCAAATTATTTTGACTAAGGGTCAAAGTATTCTTACTAATGTAATTTTGATGATGAGTGTGTTTAAACTCTAATCTAAGTCGTCTAATTGTTTTTGGTGTAGGTGTATCGAAAACATGCTATATTAAACTAAGTCTAAATGAGATTCATTAGACTTATTGGCCATTAGACGCACGTAGTTAGAAGTGTAGTCTAACAAGCGTAGTTAGACGTGCAGTCTAACAGGCGTAGTTAGACGTTAAGTCTAACAGGCGTAGTTAAATGTGCTGTCTAACATATATAGTTAGACGTGCAGTATAACAAACGTAGTTAGACGTGCAGTCTAACAGACGTGGTTAGATGTGCAGTCTAATAGATACGTAGTTAGACGTGTAGTCTAACAGATACGTAGTTAGACGTACAGTCTAACAAATACGTAGTTAGACGTGCAGTTTAATAGGCATAGTTAGACGTGTAGTCTAACAGGCGTAGTTAGACGTACAGTCTAACAGGTGTAGTTAGACGTGTAGTCTAACATGCGTAGTTAGACGTGCAGTCTAACAGTCGTAGTTAGACGTGCAGTCTAACAGAGACGTAGTTAGACGTGCAGTCTAACAGACGTAGTTAGACGTGCAGTCTAACAGAGACGTAGTTAGACGTGAAGTCTAATAGAGACGTAGTTAGATGTGCAGTCTAACAGATACGAAGTTAGACGTGCAGTCTAACTCCTTCAGACTAATCTGAAGGGAAACATAGTTAGACGTGCAGTCTAACATATGAGAGTTAGACGTGCAATCTAACTTCTTCAGATTAGTCTGAAGGGAAACGAAGTGAGACGTACAGTCAAACAGATGAGAGTTAGATGTGCAGTCTAACATATGAGAGTTAGACGTGTAGTCTAACTCCTTCAGATTAGTCTGAAGGGAAATATAGTTAGACGTGCAGTCTAAACTCCTTCAGACTAGGTTGAAGGGAACCGTAATTAGGCGTGTCGTCTAATCCCATTAGACCAGGTTGTCTAATGGATCCTACTATTACACGGAGGCGTCTAACTTAATTAGACTTGTCAATATAATTGAAAAACATCTAATGCCACGCTTAAGCAGTTGCTTGAAACTAGCATCCGTCTACCCATGATCAACTATTTGTATGCTACTCCTACTCCACTTTTCCTTGTAGAGTAGTACGATAGTCAGTTGCAACCAATTAACTAATACCACGTAAGCAAATATTCTTCCCACTACTTGTTTCTTGTAGGACAATCCTAGAAGAATATTCGGCGCACTACCAAATTGATACGACCACGTTCATGGTGCTCAGAGTTTGATGTACCTGTGTACTATGGAGGCTTTCCAATGGATGTTCGCCACTTTTCATTATAGAAGATTCTACTGTTGGCCCCTGCTCTCTATTTAAAGATCTTCAAGGAAACAGAAGAATAGTCTGATAAATTGCTGAACACTAAAAAATACGCAAACAAACTACTGAGATGACAATCTTAAGAACTGTTTTCTTGCTTTACTGTGTGTACATCAAGAGAGAGTTAGAATCAAAGTATTGTCTAGCTGAGTGATATTCTTCAATATAATATAAGTTGAACAGAGTCTGTTCTGTTCAACAGTGAGCTAGCCTTGGAACTGTATTTGATTCTAAGAAACGTATAGTGAATCTTTCTGGTGGTTGGAAGAAGGGGTGACATAGGAGAGTTTTACTCCGAACATCCATAAACAACTTCTCGTGTCATTTACATTCCGTTATTGTCTTCTTCTTTGGTTCTTAAGCTTCAAAACTGAGCAAACATTTCTGCACTTGAACCGTTCAATAGTTTGCAAGGGTTTGTGAAGAATATAAAGCGATTTGAAAATCTATCAGGATTTCTATCAAATCGTTTATCCGAAGTCGTCATCAATAGCCAGACCCCTGTCTCTATTGTTGTCGCCGATCCTTTCAATTAGTATCAGAGCCCTGTTTCTATTCTCAAGCTTTCACTAAGAATGTCGACCATAACCAAAGATGCCAATGCTACCATAAGAATCTCAAGAGAAAATTATATCGTGTGGAAGAAGAGAGTTCGTGCTCATCTTTCTTCTCTTCATGACGACATATGGAGTGTTATCACAGATGGTTCCATCAAGATCGATAAGGAGAAATATGAATGGACCAGTAAAGACAAGAGAAGAAACAACCTCAACAACATGGCACTAGACGTTCTGTACAGATCTCTTGATGATAATGTTCCGCCGACTGTTAGCTTACTGAAAAATAAGTTAGATACAGCCAGCAAGTCTGGCAATCTAAAACCTGACTCAAAGTCAAGGAGTTTTAAGAGAAAATCATCTTTAAAAGTTAAGAGATTAATGGCTAGCAGGAAGGCGTCTGCTATGTCAAAATCATACGCATTAATAACAACACAAAATGGGAAATCCATCCGAATAACTCAATTATGGATTCCTAAGGGACTGATTGATCGAGGACCTAATTGAATGTGGGTACCAAAGTTTGTAAATATTTTCTTGTGTAGGTGATACAGGAGAGCTGCAAGAAGGAAGCATGGAGCATACTCTTCTGAGTATATACTTTAGGAGATCAACAATGACCTTTGCCATTCAAGAGGACTAAGTGTTTTATGTTCAAAAATATTTTGTGGTCTTAAGAACCTCAAAACATTCGTTTATTCATTTTGTACATGCACAAAATGAGATGGAAAATTTATTTTGAAAATAAAGATACACTCAAACAAAAGACCTTAATCGGTCTATTAGACGAGGTCGTTTAAAAGAAAAAACATGTACTTAGACGTATTTTTACTCACACATTATGCATCTAAGTCTAGGTGTCTTGGTTAATAACCTGCGCGGTTAAACGTATACGTCTAATAAACGTTAGACATTTTTAATACAAGAGAAAGTGGATGCTCACGTTTAACCAAACACACGTCTAATACGTATTGTTCATGCGTAATTAGACGTCGACGTCTAATAGACGTTAGACGTTTTTAAGACACGTGATTAGACGCTTGCGTCTAATAGACCCATGCGTCTAATAGACGTTTAGATTTCATAGATGTATAAGTAAGAAAAACGTCTAACTACGGGTATATTAGACCGATCAAGGACAGTTGTCCCACGTGATTTGATATCTAATTTTCTCACTCAAACATAAACACAGTCATCTCCAAATAACATGAAGACACGTGTCTGTCATGTTAAGAGAGAATGACTAATATACCCCCAAGTTAATGATGACTTTTTGGAAAAGACGTCTAATATTAATTGATGGGCCATATCCCTAGGAAATATGATGGTTATATTATGTGAATCTTGGGAGTCTATATAAGGACACTCTACATGAGATTGAAAAAGCATTTTCTCTCTCAAATCTTTTAAAGAACCCTAAATTTCTTCGATCTTCACTCTAAGAAACTTTTGTTCTTTGTGTTTCTGTTCATTTTCTTTCAAAGATGGGAAACAAGATAATTACACTTGGTCATTGTTCTCTGCAGGTCGATTTCCCTTCAGTCTACATGTTCGATCAGCAAGATGTGGTCGATATATTCAGATCCCTAGAATATTCCGGTCTTGAGAAATACCTTGGCGGGCCATTTATATTCCACGAAAAAGAAGTCAAGGAGTTTTTCAAATCGGCGACGATGGTCGGCGATTCCATTAAAGAAATGGTCAATGATACAGAAGTCTCTTTCAATGAAGCTTCTTATGCAGAGTTCTTCGAACTTCCATTAAAGGGTCACACATTCAGCCTAAACCTGCCATCTGAAGTCACGGCAGAAATGAAGACGGTTTTCTTTGCCGATGGCTCAAAGATTTGACTAAACGGGAGTAAGAAGGCTCTTAAACCCTAGTTTATTTTTTTGAATGATGTGGTGGCCAAAGCGCTTCAAGGGAAGGCGGGCTCTTTCCATCTATATAGTCAAGACCATTTTGACTATATGTCGGCTATTTCCAAAGGGATTCAGGTCAACTGGGTCACAACTTTGTACCTGAACTTGTGCGCAACGATCAATCAAGAGAACAAAGAAAGCGTGAAATTTGTTGCTCAATTGAGTCGTCTATTGGAACATTTAGGGGTCCCCGTAAGGGATTCTGAACCGATCAACTCTACTAGGGTGTACAATGTCTTCACTGTTGCCAACACCCTTGTCCGAATGAAGAATAACAATGAATCGTTTTCGGAAACATCAAGCCAACAGACAGGAGGAAGGTCTATTACTCGTTCCAAACAACCGGCGGCTTCTATCTTGTCGACAAGAGCTAAAAGAACGAGAACGGTAAATGAATTAGAGGCTAGTTCCACTAGTCGGAAAAGTTCTTCGAAGAAGGACTCTGGAATAGTCGATTCTAGAGTTAAACAAGGTCCCGTCGAACTTGCTTCTATTCCTATGTCTCCCTTGTCTCCAGCTGTGAGTCAGTTAAGAAAATTCTCCAAGTCCTCTATTTCGAGAGGAGATAAATCAAAGGCGCCTAGGGCGTCTAAATCTGTGAAAGCATCATCAAAGGTAACCCCTTCCCAATCTCAGGCCGAAGTTCCTAAATTTAACGTTCCTGAGTTGGAACAAGATAAGTCTGTTTGTACTGTCGGGCCAACTGTTGAGCCAGTTGGTCCAAATACTGAAAATTTTGACAGTGTTCTGTCTCCTGTTCGTCAAACCGAATCAGTAACTGCTGTAGGTACAGTTGTTCTTGAATCAGAGCAAGGTGTTGTTCTTACCCTTGCTACTGATATTGCACCTGAGAAATCCCTCTCTATGTCATTCGTACAACCTCCTATTTCCAATCCCGTTCAATCAAAGTCTGTAGTGACTGGAAATCTTGTTCCGGCAGAACCCACGCCTGGGCTCTTTGTTAAACTTCCTTCGACTCACGAAATTATGCGAGCCACCAGACAAATTGCCGGAATAACTTTTGGAGAATCAAGACCCTTTCCAAAGCCTGTCGAGGTCATTGGAAAAGGGAAGGATATTGCAACCAACTCAAATAAGGAGGTTTCTGAAGCAACCTATATAGTCGACCTTATCATGGAGCAGGCCAAAGAAAAGGCTGCTGAGAAGATTGAGATCTATGACACTTGGGTCTTGAACATAATGTCAGTTAAATATGATGAGGTCATCAAGGGAAAGAATATAAACAATCAATGGTTGAAGTTGGTAAACATTGAAAAGAGAGTCCTCAAATGGGCTAAGACATCAGAAGTATATGAAGCTCTTAAGAGAAAAGAGTTGGTTGAAGCAAATTTGAGAGGTCGAGCTCTTCTTCCGATTCTTCAAGCCAGAAGAGACAACTTCAATCCTATTGAGAGTAATGCTAAGGCTGGGGAGAAAGATTTTAAAAGATTAGATGAAATCATGGAAGACTACATTTCCATCGTTCTCCGGTACGTTCATGGAGCCAGCTATTCCGGAGTTATTCCTTTTAGAAGCTCTTCTGATGAAGATGAATCAATGGATCTGTCTGACGGTAGTGGTCTTACTGTTCCGAAAGATGAGAAAACTGCTGCTCTTCTTATAGAATTGGGAAGTTTTTCAGCTGAGGAAAAATGTCTAATGACTCAACCCAATATTGAGCAAATTTAGAAACTAGTTCCAACCGGTCCTAGTATTGAAGAAGAAGAAGTCTATATAGAACCTGTTCAAACTCTTGTAACCCAAGAAGAAGAAATGTTGGAGTCCCCTGTTATTGAAGCAGAGGCTTCTCCAGAAAAAGAGGCCGAAATTTGTCAGCCTGATGAAGCTCACTCTGAGGGGGAACCTGTTGTTTTTGGCACAATTAGAATCCCACATCGGAAGATGATGGGAGTGAAAGAAGTTTCTTAGTATATAAAAGAAACTATATTCACAATTAGAATAAATCCCACATCGGAAGATGATGGAAGTTGGGGAAGTATCTTAGTGTATAAAAGAAACTTTCTCCTCTTTGGTTTATTGCACCTAAATCTGTATCTCTTCTTCCTTATTAATTGATAGCCTTAGTGCTCGGAGACATAGGAAACATTTTGGCCGAACTCCGTTATCAAATTCTATTAGTGTTCTTTCAGTTTGTTTTCCTTCTTTTGTGGTTCTGTTAGGGTTTTTCCCCAACAATTGGTATTAAAGCCGAAGGTTCGTCCTTGGCATGGTGGAGTCTTCAAAAGGGGCGTCAACTCCTTCGTCGTCCTGGAGGAGGACTCCGATGTCAAATTTGAAGTTTGCGGTGGAGATCTTTGATGGAACTGAGCATTTCGGCATGTGGCAAGGTGAGGTTCTAAATTGTCTTTTTTAGCAGGGTCTAGATGTTGCTATTGAGGTCGGAAAGCCAGATGGAATAGAAGAAAAAGAGTAGAGTATCATGAATCGGTTGGCGTGCATAAAAATTTGGTCGTGCCTGTCCAGAGAGCAGAAGTATGCTGTGAAGAATGAAACTTCTGCACAGAAACTGTGGCAAGCATTGGAGGATAAATTTCTAAAGAATAGTGGTCAGAATAAGCTCCTTATGAAGAAGCGACTGTTCCGGTTTGATTACCAATCAGGTACTACGATGAATGAGCATATAACTAAGTTTAATGAATTAGTAGCAGATCTGTTAAACTTTGACGTTAGGTTTGAGGATGAAGATCTTGCGTTGATGTTGCTATCGTCCCTTCCTGATAAATTTGAACACTTAGAAACAACGTTACTTCATGGGAAGGGAAATGTTTCTCTTGATGCTGTAAGTTCTGCTTTATATAGTCATGAATTGAAAAAGCAGGATAAAAGGAAAAGCAAAGTAGGTATAGCAGATGAAGCATTGATGGTCAGGGGCCGTCAGTAGAGCAAATCAAAAGGGAAAGGAAGAAGATCTAAAATTAAAGTTGCCAAAGTTGAAGAAGAAAGAGAAAGATTCTGAAGATGTGAATGTTGCAGAAAACAAAGGTGATGCAGATTCAGAATACTCTTTATCGATGTCACACACAACATCACATCCTGATGCGTGAATATTGGACTTAGCCTGCACTTATCATATGACACCAGTTCGAAAGTGGTTCTTTGACTTTAAGGAGCTAGATGGTGGAGTTGTTTACATGGGAGATGCTAATACATGTAAAATAAAGGGGATAGGTTCAATCAAGCTGAGGAATGATGACGGATCCACCAGAATTATTAGAGATGTTCGGTACATACCGAATATTAAAAAGAATCTCATTTCTTTGGGGGCCTTGGAGTCGAAAGGCCTACATGTGAAATTGGAAAATGGAGTTTTTAGGGTAATATCTGGAGCGCTAGTGATGTTGAAAGCTATCAGGAAAAGTAATAATTTGTATTATTATCAAGGTAGTACAGTTAATGGGACAGCAGATGGATCAACTTTTGGGAGCAGTAAGGAGTTAGAGGCAACAAAGATATGGCATATGCGAATGGGGCATGCTGGTGAAAAATCTATGCAAACTCTTGTCAAGCAAGGATTGCTGAAAGGTATAAAAGTTTGTAAATTAGATTTTTGTGAACATTGTATTCTGGGAAAACAAAGGTGAGTAAAATTTGGTACTGATATGCATAATACCAAGGGTATTTTGGACTATGTGCACTCAGATGTCTGGGGACCTGCCAAGACTCCTTCTCTTGGAGGTAGACATTACTTTGTTACTTTTGTTGACGATTTTTCCAGAAGAGTATGGGTGTTTAAGATAAGAACAAAGGTGAAGTGTTTGGGATTTTTCTTAAATGGAAAACTCAAGTTGAAGATGAGACAGGAAGAAAGATCAAAATTCTCCGGACTGATAACGGTGGAGAATACAAGAATGATCTATTACAGAAGTTATGCCAAGAGTGTGGCATAGTTCGACACTTCACAGTTAGAAAACACCATAACAAATGGAGTATCGGAACGTATGAACAGGACATTGGTGGAGAAAGTTCGATGTATGCTGTCTAATGCTGGGTTAGACAGGAAATTTTGGGCAGAAGCTGTGTCATACGCTCAACATTTGGTAAATCGCCTACCATCATCTGCACTTGGTGTCAAGACTCCATTAGAGGTATGGTCTGAAAAACCTACAACTGATTATGATTCTTTGTATATTTTTGGTTCTACTGCAAATTATCATGTAGATGAATCAAAGTTGGATCCACGAGGAAAGAAGGGTTTTTTATGGGATTTAATACGGGAGTTAAAGAATATCGCCTCTAGTGTTTGGATGCAAAGAAAACCATTATCAGAAGAGATGTTACTTTTGATGATTATTCAATGTTGAATAAGGTAACACCAGACAAGATTGATTGTACTCCGCAACAGGTGGAGTTTGAGCAGATAAAGATAAGCCCAACTATAAGTGACTCTCCGATGACAGACGAAGAGTTAAATGAGGAAGAGGTTCCGACCTAAGAACCTTCGGGACAACGTGAATCAATTGCTGTGAATAGACCAAGACGAGTTATTCAAAAACCAGGTCGGTTTGTTGACATGGCGGCCTATGCACTTCTAGTCGTAGATGATGTTCCATCCACATTTTCAGATGTCAGTCGAAGTACTGAAAATGGAAAAAGGAGAGGTGTTATGGAAGATGAGATACAATCTCTTCAGAAGAATGAGACATGCAAGTTGACGCATCTACGAAAAGGGAAGAAAGCTATTGATTGTAAATGGATATCTGCTAAGAAAGAATGATTTCCTGAAAAGTTTGATGTTCGCTACAAGGAAAAATTGGTAGCTAAAAACTACGTTCAGAAGGAAGGAGGTGATTATAATGAGGTACTTTCTCCTATTGTTAAACACTCTTCCATTGGAATTTTGTTGGCCTTGGTAGCGCAGATGAATTTGGAGCTAGCTCAACCAGATGTGAAGACCGTAGACATACACGGTCATTTGAATGAGAAAATCTACATTTATCAACCAGATGGATTCAAAATTGCTGATAAAGAAAATTGGGTTTACAAGTTGAACAGATCATTGTACAGGTTGAAGCAATCGTGTAGATAATGGTACAAGCGACTTGACAAGTTTATAATTGAGCACAAGTACATAAGAAGCAGATTCAGTTCATGTGTGTATTTGCGCAATTTGCAAGATGAGTCTTACATCTATCTACTCTTATACATTTATGATATGTTGATAGCATCAAAGAGCCAATATGAAGTTGACAAATTGAAGGCTAAATTGGGTAAAGAGTTCGAGATGAAAGACAATGGGGAAAACCAAATCTAATTGTTTAGATTTGGTAAACATCTTCCGCGTTTGAGTCGGCACTGAAGAGCGCCAATTGGAAGCACTGAAGGTTTATTTTTAATATTGAAGATTAGTATTTGGATATTGTGCCAAGGTGGAGATTTGTTATTTTTGACACAATTAGAATCCCACATCGGAAGATGATGGGAGTGAAAGAAGTTTCTTAGTATATAAAAGAAACTATATTCACAATTAGAATAAATCCCACATCGGAAGATGATGTAAGTTGGGGAAGTTTCTTAGTGTATAAAAGAAACTCTCCCCTCTTTGGTTTATTGCACCCAAATCTGTATCTCTTCTTCCTTATTAATTGATAGCCTTAGTGCTCGGAGACGTAGTCAACATTTTGGCCGAACTCCGTTATCAAATTTTGTTAGTGTTCTTTCAGTTTGTTTTCCTTCTTTTGTGGTTCTTTCAGGGTTTTTCCCCAACAGAACCCTCAAAATAAAAGGAATCAGAGAAGAGTTCTTTCGCTGAGGGGGAACAAGACATCAATGATTCATCTTCCGAAAGTTCTAAAGATTCTCCTCGGCCAACTCATTTGATCACTGCTGCAAATATTCATGATGATGCTGACAATACCTCCGATAAGATTCATAAGGTATGTGAAGATATTGTTGGTAATGAAGAAGAGAAAAAGGATAAAAGTGACTTAGAGAAGGATGGACCAGAGCAATCCCTACAGGTTCACACTCATCTAAGTCCTATTCGGACCGCTCCATCAGACTCTCAGGAGATTTCATCGAATGAAGGATCATCTGTTGGTGGTATGAAGATTATGAAGTCTATGACAGCTTTGATGGGCACTCTTCATAGGAATATGGCTTAAATGCAATCCAATATGTTGAAGATTATGAAGACTCAGAAAGCGGGCAAGAAGGAAATTGCCTCTCTTCGGAAACTCATAATGAGATGGAGCAAACATTGAAGAAGAACACTTTCGAGATTAATTATCTCAACAAGACATTCACCATGTTTGAAAAGAACTTATTCAAACGACAAACCGAGTTGAACGACTGCGACAGGGAAAATAACATTAAACTCCATAATGAAGAGGATGGAATATCTCTTCTTCGAAATCAAATGGTTGAAATTCAGGGGAATATGAGTCGAGCCGATGCTAAGCGGTTAGAACAAAATGAGTCCTTTGCAAGGAAGATTCAGGATGAGGAAGATGCACAAGCGGCTTCTGAAAAAGAGCAGAATCTTATTACCCAGGGTGATGACAATAGCGGTAGAAGAGGTAGTGGTGTTTCAACTGGTACCAGATCAAAGCGAAAGAAAACCGATGATGAAAGTGATAGGCCAAACAAACGCGGTGGAGGTCGCAGAAGCGATTGTGGTGGAAGAAGTGGTGGAAGAAGTGGTGTAAGCGATCGTGGTGGAAGATGTGGTGGAAGTGGTCGCGGTGGCCGCTCTTTCCCTCCTTTTCATAACCTCCTTACTATAGAAGAATTCAGCGGTCAAGGTTTCCACTACCCACTTGATCCACTCGTGAAAAGGGAAGATCAATAATCTTTTCTCTTTCTCCCTTAAACTATTTCATATTAGTTTGCGAACTTGGTTTCTTGGTTTCATAAACATTGTTTCTGAATAGTGGTTTTTGGAAAGTTTTTGTAAGATGGTAAACAAGTTTGATTCTTTCTTTTATTTGATGGATGTTCATTTTGTTATCTTTGCAAAGTTTTAACATCATCATCAAAAAGGGGGAAATTGTTGGGTCAAATTATTTTGACTAAGGGTCAAAGTATTCTAACTAATGGAATTTTTATGATGAGTGTGTTTAAAATCTAATCTAAGCCGTTTAATCGTTTTTGGTGCAGGTGTATCGAAAACGTTCTATATTAGACTAAATCTGAATTAGATTCATTAGACTTATTGGCCATTAGACGCACGTAGTTAGATGTGCAGTCTAACAGAAGTAGTTAGACGTGCAGTCTAACAGACGTAGTTAGACGTGCAATCTAATAGACGTAGTTAGACGTGTAGTCTGACAGACGTAGTTAGACGTGCAGTCTAACAGATACGTAGTAAGACGTGCAGTCTAACAGATACGTAGTTAGACATGCAGTCTAACAGATACGTAGTTAAACGTGCAGTCTAACAGGCGTAGTTAGACGTGCAGTCTAACAGGCATAGTTAAACGTGTAGTCTAACAGGCGTAATTAGACGTGCAATCTAACATGCGTAGTTAGAAGTGCAGTCTAATAGGCGTAGTTATACGTGAAGTCTAACAGATACGTAGTTAGACGTGCAGTTTAACAAATACGTAGTTAGACGTGCAGTCTAACTGATACGTAGTTAGACATGCAATCTAACAGTCGTAGTTAGACGTGCAGTCTAACATGCATAGTTAGACGTGCAGTCTAACAGACATAGTTAGACGTGCAGTCTAACAAGCGTAGTTAGACGTGCAGTCTAGCAGATACGTAGTTAGACATGTAGTCTAATAGGCGTAGTTAGACGTGAAGTCTAACAGATACGTAGTTAGACGTGCAATCTAACAGGCGTGGTTGGACGTGTAGTCTAACAAGCGTGGTTGGACGTGCAGTCTAACAAGCGTGGATAGACGTGCAGTCTAACAGGCGTGGTTAGACGTGCAGTCTAACAGATACGTAGTTAGACGTGTAGTCTAACAGATACGTAGTTAGACGTGCAGTCTAACTGGCGTAGTTAGACGTGCAGTCTAATAGACGTAGTTAGACGTGCAGTCTAACAGACGTTGTTAGACGTGCAGTCTAACAGGCGTAGTTAGACGTGCAGTCTAATAGGCGTAGTTAGACGTGCAGTCTAACAAGCGTAGTTAGACGTGCAGTCTAACAGATATGTCGTTAGACGTACAGTCTAACAGATACGTAGTTAGACGTGCAGTCTAACAGACGTAGTTAGACATGCAGTCTAACAGACGTAGTTAGACTTGCAGTCTAACAGATACGTAGTTAGACTTGTAGTCTAACAGATACGTAGTTAGACATGCAGTCTAATCGATACGTAGTTAACGTGCAGTCTAACAGACGTAGTTAGACGTGCAGTCTAATAGACGTAGTTAGACTGTGTAGTCTAATAGACGGTATTAGACGTGCAGTCTAACAGATACGTAGTTAGACGTGCAGTCTAATAGAGACGTAGTTAGACGTGCAGTCTAACAGAGACGTAGTTAGACGTACAGTCTAACAGACGTAGTTAGACGTGCAGTCTAATAGACGTAGTTAGACATGCAGTCTAACTCCTTCAGACTAGTCTGAAGGGAAATATAGTTAGACGTGTAGTCTAACAGATGAGAGTTAGACGTGCAGTCTATCTCCCTCAGATTAGTCTAAAGGGAAACATAGTTAGACGTGCAATCTAACAGATGAGAGTTAGACGTGCAGTCTAACTCCTTCAAATTAGTCTGAAGGGAAACATAGTTAGACGTGCAGTCTAACTCGTTCAGACTAGTCTGAAGGGAACCGTAATTAGAGGTGTCGTCTAATCGCATTAGACCAGGTGGTCTAATGGATCCTACTATTAGACGAAGACATCTAACTTCATTAAACTTGTCAGTCTAATTGAAAAACATATAATGCCACGCTTAAGTAGTTGTTTGAAACTAGCATCTGTCTACCCACGATCAAGTAGTTGTATGCTACTCATGCTTCTCTTTTCCTATTAGAGTAGTACGACAGCCAGTTGCAATCAATTAACTTATGCCACGTAAGAAAATATTATTCCCACTACTTGTTTCTTGCAGGACAATCCTAGAAGAATATTCGGCGCACTACCAGATTGGTACGGCCACGTTCTTGGTGCTCAGATTTTTATGTACATGTGTACTATGGAGGCTTTCCAATGGAAGTTTGCCACGTGTCATTATAAAAGATTTGAGTGTTGGCACCTGCTCTCTATTTAAAGATCTTCAAGGACAACGAAAGAATAGTCGGATACATTGCTGAACACTAAAAAATACGCAAACGAACTACTAAGATTACAATCTTAAGAACTGTTTTGTTGTTTTACAGTGTGTACATCAAGAGAGAGTTAGAATCAAAGTATTGTGTAGCTGAGTGATATTCTTCAATATACTATAATTTGAATAGTGTCTGTTCTGTTCAATAGTGAGCTATCCTTGGAACTGTATTTGATTCTAAGAAACGTATAGTGAATCCTTCCGGTGGTTGGAAGAAGGGGTGACGTAGAATAGTTTTGCTTCGAACATCCATAAACAACTTATCGTGTCATTTACATTCTGTTATTGTCTTCTTCTTTGGTTCTTAAGCTTCAAACCTGAGAAAACGTTTCTACACTTGAATCGTTCAAGAGTTTACAAGGGTTTGTGAAGAATAGAAAGTGATTTAAATCCCTAACAGGATTTCTATCAAATCGTTTATCTGAAGCCTTCATCAATAGCCAGACCCTTGTCTCTATTGTTGTCGTCGATCTTTTCATGCACTCTGTAGACCACGTCTAAAGAAGTTTAGACGATGTCTAACTACACTCTTTCCTTTGACCGCGTTTGAAGTAGTTAGACGGCATCTAACTACGCGCACTCCTTAGACCATGTCTAAAGGAGTTAGACGACGTCCGAATAGATAGTCTTCTTTAGATCTGTACCTGCACATCGACAAATAATCCAACTTAGTTTTATTCACATCACATTATCAAAATAATGTTGTGCATATTCTCTTAAGTTAATTAATTATTTCTTTCTTAATTAATTTTCTCTTTTATTTTAAATTGATCCAATAATTTTCCAATTTTGATGATGTTAAAACTTAGTTGAAATCAAGTTATAATGTAGACTTAAAAACAATTGTATTAATAAGAATAAAAACTACCAAAAAATTAATTTTTGAAGTTTTCCTCCTTGGTTTCTTCATTGGTTGGTCGTCTTTATCGTAGAAATATTTGTTCCATCCTTGATCACTTCCTCCACTTCGACCACCACGACCATAATCACATCCTCGACTTCCTTGGACAGGTAGATCACCTCTTGTTAGTCTCCTTCGGGAATGGGTTCCATGGATACGAGGTTCTCCTTGATTTGTTATTGTTAGATGACTTTCTTCCCTCTTTTCAGCATCATCGGAGGCTACATTAGCAGTTTCAGCAACAACATCCTCTTCAGCCTAGAGACGTTGAGCGACTACGTCAGCAAATTCTAAATGTTCAACTTCCACAATCTAAAGAGATCTGGCTATTTTCATTACTTGATGAGTGAGGGACTCCAACACAGATTTTGTCTCATTGTGATTTTCAAGGTTCTGAGACTCGGCTTTGTTAGAGGACTCATCGATATGAGTGAAGATGAATTACTGCATTCTTGTAGCCTAAGTATGGAGAATCTTAACATCTTGAGCAGTTTTCAGCAAATCTTTATTGTTGCTCTTTTGGGCATTAGCTAAGATAATACACGCCTTGGAGTTCACATCATTTTCTATGGAGTTCGAAATATTTTCCCTAAAGTTTGCTGCATTATCCTTCTCAATATTTTTCATCCTTGAACCCAAAGACTAAACACTCTGTTGAATAAAGGACAAAGAGTCCAAAATGAACTTGCGGAAGTTCATGATCCTTGGAGATGCTTCCTCTAAAGAGGATTGGGCAGAACAGGCAAGATGTGACCCAATATGTACCGAGAAGACAAGATTAGCATGACAACTTACCTGTATTAAGTGCTCTAGTTCGTTATCTTTGGCGGTTGCTCTTGGAGAATTGATCAATGCCCTAGATTCATCTCTTCCTTCTTCTATTTCAGCGCATAAATCCTTAACGTATCCGTATATGTCGTCAGATCGAAGACGATAATTAGGGAGAGAGGTTGATTTGGATTGAATGGAAGAGGGCAACCTTTATTCAGATCTCTTCTCTTCATACGAAGAAGAAGACGATTTAGCACCTTTGCTTGAGATGCCCTTGGGGAAGGGACACGTCCTCCCTCATCAGATGGAATCTTCTCTAATTCTGACGGTTTAGAGAGTTCCCCCTCAACAGATAGGATCTGATGTGGATCGGATGTGGGGGGGAATTTCAATCATCCCCTTCTAAACAGACAAAGGAGTCTTCTCAGACACAAGAGCAACAACCTCTTCTTCCTCAGAAAGAAGAGTTTCTTATTGAACATCAGACATGAGGGGCGTCTTCTCATCTATGAGAATTTGACAAGGCTCTCCTTAAGGAGACGACATTTCATTAATTCATATAACCTCCTTATCGACGTCTGGACAGTTGAGCTCTGCACGTGATGGTCTGATTCGGAAGACATCCGATCGAGACGACTTGGTGCCATGAACATATCGATTGGTAGTAGAGTAGTAGGACTCCATGAGCAAGTTAAAGCGGTTTAGAACCTTCGCCTCCGTTTGAGAAGACTTGTCAAAGGAGTTGAAGTTAGCCTTCTTTTGATTGAGTAGAGGATAGAGAGCATGCCCCATCGCATTTTCTATGAAGATCTCTCTTCTCTTAAGGGCCTCGTGGACACTTGTCGTTTTTGACCATAAGAGAATAGACTTCTCTGTTTTTAACAATTTCTTCCACTCATTTGCAATATTTTTGCTGGTGATAATTTTGGCGTATGAAGAGTGGAGTTTGTGGCTCATCCAAGTGTCAAAAGATTCAATCCGCTTAGCCACTTTAACCTCAACATCCTCCATGATGAGGTCTAAAATCAGATTGGCTTCGGATGTGTGCTCAGTAGTGTCTTCAGCCACACCTTTTTCTTTTCATGCAACTTCGACATGTTTAGGAGCGGGAGGTGGTTCTCTTAAAAAGATACTTGCAGCCCCTCTTGTTGCTCTAAGTAGGGTGAAAGGAGAGGGGTTCTTCGAGAAGGTAGTTTCTGGAAGAACGACAGCATGGGCAACAACAATAGATGGCAAAGCCTCCGGCTCTAATTCAGTTGTAACAACAACATTACTAGTAGCATCTTCAGCCACTGGTTCAGCGAGGAAGACAGACGTGTCTTCCATCTAAATATTCTTAACAGGTAGACCAACTGGCTCAGCAGTTGGTCCAGCAGCTTGTTCCACTACGGGAACTTCAATATAAGGCAATTCAGATACAGATATAGGTGGGGTTACCTTGGATGGGCTCGGCTGAACATCACTATGGGCAAGCGACTTCAAAAGATCTTCGCGTTGAATGTCTAACACGTCGGCTACTGATATTCGTGGAGAAGCCTTGGAGGTCGTCTAAATTGTAGTAGATGCCTCCGTTTGATCAGCAATAGGAGCATACAAGACAGCCCACTTCTTCATTGGACTAGATGATGGAGATGGCGAAATCAAGGATAGAGGAATAGCAGCGACAAGGTTTCCCTCGAGTCTTTCCCTTTTGGGGATGGAGTCAACTTCTCTAGGTTCTCTGATGGATGTCCTCTTCTTGCTGTTGGAACTAGCGGCGGACTCCATAACAGAAGTCCTAGCCCTCTTTGTAGGGGTCTTGCGGCTAGAGATTGCTGGAGACTTGGACCGAGTGATCGATTGACCACTCGTTTGTTGAGTCGATGATTCAAACTTTGACTCCTTCGCGATTTTCATCCGCGCCAAGAAGTTCTTCACGGTTACATCTATCATTATTCTCCAGGGGTTAATAGCCGAACCCCCACTCATAGGAACTTGCAGATGCTCCAAAAGGCAGTCGAGTGGGAATGAAAAGCCCACACTCTTCTTGCTCTTTAGAGAAACCATCTAGTATAAGGTAGAGAAGATAATTGATGTCTAGTTAACTAGCATCCCCTTGGTTATTGTTATCATATACTCGAAGCGGTCTTGAGTATAGAGATTGAAGGACTCTGCCCTTCCTTGAATCGACTTCGCCAGAATATCTTTCAAAAGACAGAAAGGGTATGAGAGAACCTTCTTCTTTCCGGTTATGTTAATAGGATTGCCGATGTCCGAGAACAGGGTGCATCTCTGCAATGGTATCGACAGGAATCGCCACGCTGAAGACATGACCCTCCGAAGGAAGTTTGAAGAGCTCAGCGAAGGTGGCTTCAAAGATAGAAATTTTTACGCCGTTCACGTTCACTTCGATCGAATCGTTAACAAGCTTTCCTGAACTGAAAATCTCATTCACTTCCTTCTCATAGATAACGAACGGACCTCCAAGGAACTTCCTGAGGCCAGACGCCTCCAATGTTTTGAACACTTCCACTATCTTTAGTTGTTCAATCGTGTACAAACTCAAAGTCCACATTAGTCTCGGGGAGTGGCTTCGTAAACACGTCGGCCACTTGTTGATCCGTTGGGACATATTCTTCTGACTAACATGCTCTCAGATGAAATAGTGTCGGATGTCGATGTGCTTCGTCCGAGAGTGCAACACTGGGTTGTATGTAATCGATATGACATTGGTGTTGTCGAAGAAGATCAATGACTCGTCTGTCTCAATGCCATAGTACCTTAGCTATTGTTGAACGCACAAGAGCTGGGAGAAGTGGCTTCCTGCAGCAATATACTCAACCTTTGCTGTAGAAGTGGCGACGAAAGTCTTCTTCTTGCTGAACCAATAGATCAGACGATCACCAAGGAACTGGCATGTTCCACTGGTGCTCTTTCGATCGATCTTGCAGTTTGCATAGTCTGCATCAGAATAGCTAATTAAATTGAAACTAGAATCTTTTGGATACCACAGTCCCACATTTTGAGTTCCCTTTAAATACTTTAAGATACGCTTAACATCAACATAATGCGATTATTTTGGATTAGCCTGAAATCATTCGCAGACGCCTAATAAACAGGATGTCTGGCCGACTAGCAGTTAGGTAGAGCAAGGCACCAATGATCCTCCTATATGAAATGATATCGACACTCTGACCATCTTCATCTTTGTCGAGCTTATTGGAAGAATTCATTGGAGTGGTAGCAGCATAACAACTCTCCATTCTGAACTTCTTTAGCAACTCCCTGGTGTATTTGGCCTGGTTGATGAATATGTCATCTTCAAGTTGAGTTGACGAACTTGAAGACTGAGGAAGAAATTTAATTCTCCCATCATACTCATCTCGAACTTGTCCTGCATTAGCTTAGAAAATTTCTCACATAGTTTGGAGTTAGTTGACCCAAATATGATATCATCAACATAGACTTGGACAAGCAAGATATGAGAGTCTTTAACAAAAATCTAAACAAAGTTTTATCAACTATGCCAATTATGAAATCATGATCAAATAAGAACTTTGTTAAAGTGTCATACCAAACTCTAGGAGCTTGCTTAAGACCATTTAAAGCTTTGTCAAGTTTAAAAACATGAGTTGGCAAGGAGTGATCTTGAAAGTCAGGCGTTTGTTCAACATACACATACACATCCTCATTTAAAATTCCATTTAAAAATGCACTTTTTACATGCATTTGAATTTTTTTGAATTTTGGAATGATGCATAAGCTAGAAAGATTCTGATTGCTTCAAGAATAGTAATAGGGGCGAATGACTCCTCAAAGTCAATTCCTTCCTCTTGTCTATAGCCTTGAGCTACCAATCGGGCTTTGTTTCTCACAACCAAACCATCTTCACTAAGCTTGTTTTGAAAAACCCATCTGGTTCCAATTACCGATTGATCAACCAGCCTTGGAGTTGGATGCCACACTTTATTTCTTTCAAATTGATTCAACTCCTCTTGCATTGCATTAATCCAATCTTGGTCAAGCAATGATTCATTGATTTTCTTTGGCTCAATTTGAGAAATAAAGGTGGAGTTTGTCATTTCATCCATTAATTGGTGTCTAGTATTAAGAGGAGCATTAAGATTACCAACTATTAATTTAAGTGGATAATTTATGTTCCATTTGAAGCTTGGTCCTAAGAGATCAGACGTCTGGTCAGACGGCCCCGCAACGTCCGAACTGTCAGTAGTCTACTGACTTGTAGTTTGGACGTCTAGTTAACTCTCAACTGGTTCAGCCATCTGATCAGACGAGTATATCCTATTGACCGGAGCTTCATCATTACTATCAGATTCAAGACTTGTCTCTTTTAATTTGTTAGCAATTTCAATGAATTCGTCAGAATTATTTTGAACAGATTCATCACAAACAACATGATAGGACTCTTCAACAGTTAGTGTTCGATTATTAAATACTCTATAAGTTTTACTAACTAAGGAGTAGCTAACATGATTCCAGCATCTACTTTAGCATCAAAAACAGTCAAATGATTTTTCTCATTGTTGTGAATAAAACACTTACACCCGAAAATTCGAAAGTATGAAATTTTAGGAATTCTTCTATAAAAGAGTTCATAAGGTATTTTGCTAAAGAGTTTATTAATCATTGATCGATTTTGAGTATAGCATCCTGTGTTTATGGATTATGCTCATAGCTTCTGAGAAACACCTGAGTAGACAAACATAGATCTCGCTACTTCCTTTAGTGTTTTGAATCTCCTCTTAGCAACACCGTTTTCTGTGGAGTTCTGGCACTAGACAACTCGTGTCTAATACGAGACTCCTCGAGGTAAGAAGATAGGCATTTGTTGGTGCATTCGGTTCCCCGGTCACTTCTAATTTTGATGATGCTTAAAGATTTTTCGTTTTCAAGTCTTCTAAGGATCTTTATCAAATTCTCAGCAGTTTGATTCTTAGAAGGTAAGAAAATAACCCAAGTAAATCTTGAAAAATCATCAATTATGATCAGAGTGAATCTCATTCCTCCCAAGCTTTTTACTGGAATTAGACCGACAGGTCCATGTGCAATAGTTCTAGGCATCGGTTGGATTGAGATTTCTCCTTAATCTTAAAATTTGATATGACATGTTTCCCCAACTGGCAAGAGGGACAGACATTGTCCTTTGAAAACATCAATTTAGCTAAACTAGAAACTAAATCATGTGAACAAATGTTGTTAATAGTTTTAAAATTAAGATGATTTAATCTATTATGCCATAGCCAGTTTTGATCATTTTTTGCTATCATGCATACGGAATTAGATATCTTATTTTTCCAGTTCATTTTATAAGAATTTCCTACTCTACTTCTAGTTAGTAGGGTGTTACCCTACTGATCCTTAACTATACATGAATTTGTTTGAAAATCAATATTATATCCATTGTCACATAATTGACTTATGATAATTAAGTTATAACATAGGTTCTCAACAAGTAGCACGTCGTTGATGGTGAGGTTACCATATATAATCTTACCCTTATCCATGGTCTTACCCTTATTGTTATCATCAAAAGTGATAATAGGCCCTGAACATTTCATCACTTCGGTCAGTAGTCATCTATTTCCGGTCATGTGTCTGGAACAACCACTATCCAGATACTAGACAAATTTCTCCAAGCAACAGACCTGTTGTACCTATAAATAAACATATTTACAGGTTTTTGGTACCCACATTCAATTAGGCCCTCGGTTAATTGGTCCCTTAGGAATCCATATTTGAGTTATCCTTATGGATTTCCCATGTTGTGTTGTGAGCAGTGCGTATGATTTAGGCTTATTAGACGTCTTTCTGCCAGCAGCTGATCCGTTAACCTTAGAGGATAGTTTTTGTCTAAAATTCCTTGACTTCCTGTCAGATTTTGGTTTGCCAGACTTGTTGGCTGCTCTCTTCCTGTGTTTCAGCCAGCTTTCAGTTGACCTTACATATATAATCTCATCCTTTAATGTTAAGTCCTTACATCTTGGATCACTTTATTTTTCAGTTAAACTACCCATGACAACGCTTATAGCCTTAACCTTGACTTTCACCGAGTTTAACTTCTTGTTAGACTTGTCTGGACTGGCATTGTCAAATCTTAAACCGGATTTCCATCCGACAGGCCTTAGCAGACTAATCTACTGTCTGACTGCATCTCCAAACCTCGTTTAGGAACTGACCAAATAAGTCAAACGTTGGTTCTCATAAAATAGTGTTTGAACTTTTTCCTTGATCTTATCACTCTCAAATGAGAGCTCAGTCATTTTGTTTTCAAAATATTTTGGTTTAGAAGTTTAAGATAAAGAGATGTTAACATTTTTATTTTTCAATCTTATCTCATTGAGAGAATTTTACAACTTCTTTTACTCAATGACCATGACATTAAGTGCATCAGTTAATTACACTCTTGTGAACTCTTCAGAGGAGAAGTCAAATACCTCAGATTCTTCCTCTACCATGAAGCAAGTAATGTTCTTATCATCGCTGTCGTTGGATGATGAATCATTTTAAGTCGCTTTGGGCCCACTTGGATTTGCTATCAGCAGCCATGAGAGGCTTCAACCCTTTCTTGTTCTTCTTCTCATCTTTCTTATTCTCATCTCGCTTTGGCTTCCAGCATTCCAACCGTTGTATTTTTACTTAGAGAACATGAGAACCTTGTTGATGACAATCGTAGACATGATTCAAATGATTAATACTAGAGAATAGAAAACAATGCTCTAATACCACTTGTTAGGATCGGTATCGACAATAGAGACGTGGGTCTGACTATTGTGAACAACTTATGACTTTCGATTCGATTTTAACTCTATTAGAAGTTAAAATTTATTTATATTCTTCACAAACTCTTGAACAAATTCAAGTGCGGAACAATATGTTGGATTTGAAGCGTCCGACAGATGAATGAAATGAATAGAAAGTAAAGAATACATGGAGTTTTATGGATGTTCGGAGATAAAACTCATACGTCACCCCTTCTTCCTCAACAAGAAGGATATTCACTAAAAGACTTTGATCGGTATAGAACACACTATATAAACCCAGTTAGAAACTAGAGGACTTAACACCTGTCTACTTCTGAATTTCTAGCTAACTCTCTATTAAACATAATAACATTTGTTCAACTTATAATACTGAAATTTCACACAGAAAAAATAGTAGATGAATTACAGAGTAATCACACAGTGAGTAGTTAATTCACACTTAAGCTTGTGAGAGATTAAGCAATCAGATAGCAAGGACAAATGTGAACTTGAGATCGCAAGGGAGCTTAAGCAAGATATGACCGAGAGATTGATGGATCGAGAGATTCGTCCGTTGTTCTTGAGCTTCTATTTATACTTGAGGAGAAACAACAGACAAATCTTCTTTGTGGACACGTGGCATGTGTTTGTTGGACGACCGCAATAGTACATCAGACTGTGAGCATTGGGATCATGGTCGTACAAGACTGATAGTGCATCGAATATCCTTTGATATTGTGTTGTACTGGAGAGATACAATGTGGGCAATTTTAATGATAAACGCATACGTGGTAGTCTTTCATTTGTCGAGATTAGCTGGCTTTCCAGACTACTGATAACGAACACAATAGACAAGCTGAGTAGATAAATAGACGCTCCTTTGGACGTCAGATCAAGTTGGAAGACGTCTAACTACGCTTCTTCATTAGACCGCGTCTAAGAAGAAGTTAGACGGCGTCTAACTATGCTCACTCCTTAAACCGCATCTAAAGGAGTTCGACGACGTATAACGATGCGCATTCCTTAGACCACATCTAAAGGAGTTAGACGACGTCTAAGTACGCGCACTCCTTAGACCACGTCTAAAAGAGTTAGACGACATCTAACTACGTGCACTCCTTAAACTACGTCTAAAGGGGTTTAAACGACGTCTAACTAGGCGCACTCCTTAGACCACGTCTAAAGGAGTTAGACGACGTCTAACTATACACTCCTTAGACCACGTCTAAAGGAGTTTAGACGACGTCTAACTACGCGCTTTCATTAGACCGCGTCTGAAGGAGTTAAACGATGTCTAACCGCGCCTTCATTAGACCGTGTCTGAAGGAGTTAGACGACGTCTAACTACACACATTCATTGGACCACGTCTAAAGGAGTTTAGACGACGTCTAACTACGGACACTCCTTAGACCACGTCTCAAGGAGTTTAGACGATGTCTAACTACGCGTTTTTCTTAGACCGCGTCTGAAGAAGTTAAACGACGTCTAACTACGCGTTTTCTTTAGACCACGTCTAAAAGAGTTAGACGATGTCTGAATAGACAGTCATATTTAGATCTGTACTTGCACACCGACAAATAATCCAACTTAATTTTATTCACATCACATCATCAAAATTATGTTGTGCATATCCTCTTAAGTTAATTAATTATTTATTTCTTTATTAATTTTATTTTTTATTTTAAATTGATCCAACCATTTTAAAGTAGAATATGTTATTCAATTTATAGTAAATATATTATGTACAAAGTTATAGTAATTCTTATGTATAAATGTATAATATACTTTCAATTAATTAATAAATAAAATGGTATTAATTAGTAATTTATATTCGTTCTATCTATGATGCAGACTCATAGATCATCTTCACACCCGAAATATTTTTAAAAAGAATTAAGGATAATTTTATATTATTCAACAGTAAAGTAAATTAGAGGTACTATGTAAAAACAAAAATCAAAGTTAGATTAATTCCAAAATCACACTTCTTCCATCTCCAAGTCCAAATTTCTTAAAAATATTTATTAAATTCTTATAATAATATTAAATAATCTTCTTATTTTCCTTAAATTTCACATAACACATAATTACATAACATAAAATTATATTTTTTAAGTAAAAAAATAAAATTACAATAATTCTCTTATATTATAATAAAATAACAAATTTAGAATTATAGTTAAAATATTTGGTCAAATTTATAAAAAAAAATCGCTTAGAAAACTATAATTATAATATTTTTTATATATAAGACTATTAAATTATTTATCATGTTATTTATTTTATTTATTCAATATTTTTTCTATACTTCCATCAACATCGTCTCTTCCCCTGTCCTTTCCATCCTCCGTTTCTCTCTCTTTCTTGAAATTTCATATTATTATTAAGAAAATTAAAATAAATCTTATTATTAAAAATTAAAATGAAAGATAATAGGATTTTGTAATTCCATTCAATATTCAATTCAATTATGTAGGTGTAGACAAACAAGGGGATGTTAAAATAATATGAAATAAAAAATAACTAAGGTGAAGTTGTACTTTCAGTGATGGTTAATAATCAATAGATGATGGAAGTAATTGAAAATTCTAAAATCCGGTATATCTTACACCAGATACACTCACCTTCTGCGGCTCGGTATTGAGAGCATCTCCAATAGGCATGCAAATCTCATTATTTTTCATTTCAACTGGACATCATTTGTAGACCCAAAATGGGTTTGGGTGTCTCTCTTCCAACCAATGAATATTTGTTTTGGCACAATTCATTACCCATTTTGGTCATTTTTTTAAAATGGGCTCTTAATCTAATTTTTATTAATTTTTTTTTATATATAACCTTATATCTATAATCTAAATTGAGACTTAAACCTTTTTTTTAGTTAAAAGTTATAATATTTTTAAATGTATAGTTAAATCATTAAATTATATTATATTTAAAATTTTATTTAATTTATTTATATTTTATAATTTATTTTATATTTTACGAATAAACATATAAATTTATTATTTTTATTAATAATGTTTGTTTTAATATATTATGTTTGTTTATTTAAATGTATTATTTAATTATTTTGTTATGTATGAATTATTGATATATAATTAATTTTATTAAATGAATAAGAAAATATTGAGGTTAAATATGTGAAGTTGATAAATATATAGATAATATTAATAAGGTTAAAAAAGTTAGTGTAAGAAAGAAATATTCTAAAAATATTTTTTTTAGTTTGAAAATGAGTTTTCGAATTAGAAATGAATTACTGTTTGTTTGTTTGTTTGATGTGATGTTTATTGCATTTTGGGTTTGAAAATGAATTTGTGGGTTGAAGATGGTACGAGGAAAAGAGAGAAACGGAGATGGAAGGAATGGATTGGAGTCGACAGGTTGAAGAAGATATTGATAAAATGTAAAACAAAAAGAATTAAATAAAAATAAATAACATGATAAATAATTGCAGTACATAACTTAATATCGGAGTCTTAAATATAATAAATAATTATAGGAGAAAGATAAAGATCTATAAAATATTTGATATGTTATTTCTTAAGTTGATTAAAAATTAAAATAAAATATAATTTTTAGATTTTTAATTCATTAAAAAAATGAAATTATCATTTTCGTAATTTTTTCTTAATATTTTTTACCATTTTAATTTTCCTAAATTTATAATTTATTCCAAAAAAAAATTTATATTGCTTAATATATTTTGTTACTCAAAATAAAAAATAAAATAAAATATTTTATTTTAATTACTTTATCAAAAATAAAAAGAAACATTCTCATTAAAATAATAAGAATTGTACAATGTCTATTTAATTGAGCAACTATCATTTTTTTTATATGTTACTTTATAAATATTATATTTCAATATTCTTATTTTATTATTTGATTTTAATGGCATGTTATAATATATTAATATTTTTATCTTATGTGGTATTTATATATATATATATATATATATATATATATATATATATTGTCCATAATTCTTGGGCTATTTTAGTACTTACTCCTCACTTATCTAAGAACACTTTAATTTTTGAGAGAAAATAATCCTCCGTGGGATCCACTCTCAACTTAATTTGGAATTCAAAACGGCTATAAAAGAGACGTTAATACCTTTTTCTTTTGAAATTAAGGTCCACGCACTCAATCCTTACTGCAAATAATTCAAAAATTATATGATAAAGTAATTAATATGATATATAGATCATTATTGTAATTATAATTATATTTAACCATTTTTGTAACCAAGGAATACAAGCATCAAATATATAGAAAAAAAACTTAGATACGATTTTTGGGTCAATTCTCATTTATTTAATATAATTTATCATTCAAAATTACAAATCATACGTTTGATTTGAAATAATTAATGAGACTTTATGATCTAAGAAAGAAATTAAACTGAAATGAAATATTTATTAATTAACTATTTGGTGTTTGACTATATTTGTGATATTGGAATTTCAATCTTCTTCTCCTTCTTCAATGACTGAACTATAAACAAGGAGGAAAAGAACTCTCTCTCTCTATCTCTCTCTGTGTGATAAATTTCGTTCAGAGACTTTCTCTTCTTTTATCTAGTGGTAAGTAGCCATTTTGTATTCCTTTTGCTGTTTATTCTTCACTTAGTATCGTTTCTTCCTTTTCATTTCATGGGTTTTGAAGTACAGGGCTTAAGATTTGAAGTTGTAAAAACTGAAATTGTAGCGCCTAGGCTTTATGATGTTTTTATACTTGAAAATGTAGTCAATTGTGCCTAGAGCTTTTATTCCAGTCGAATTACTAGATTTGTACTGCTTGTGCATATAATTCAAGACATTATGATGTTTTTATTATCTTTGTTTGTAAATAGATTGTTGAAATCTGTGAATTTGAAATTTCAGACGATTTAGTGAATGCTGGTATAGGTTATTGAAGAATATGGGTGGGGATAATAAACAAGGACTGAAGAAAATAGGTTATGTTGGCGGATTCCTGCAGCTGTTTGACTGGAAATCAAAATCTAGGAAGAAGCTATTTGCTAGCAAGTCTGATTTATCAGGTATTGAAGATGAAATGCCACAACACACATTTGTTTTTCCTTCTTTCTGTAAACTATTTTGATTTAAACTCTTTTTCCTTGTTGTAGAACAATCAAAGGGGAAAAAAGGAACACATGGAAATCATCCAACTACACGGTTTTATCTGGTGAGAAAAATATCTACTTACAAAAAAGAAGAAGCTGTTTATGCGAGTATTCAGTTTTGTCTTTGTAAATTAAACTTTGATTCCTCTTCTTATGCAGACTGATGATGATGAAACTCTAATGGGTTCAAGTCTTAAAGGTAGTGAATATAGTTGTGCTTCATCAATGACTGATGATGATGGATACGGAAATAAGGCTCCTGGTGTGGTTGCCCGACTAATGGGGTTAGATTCATTGCCCACATCTTATTTCGGAGAGCCTTGTGCAACCACTCCATTTCTTGACTCACAGTCTCTTAAAGATCATTGTCAAACACTTTCGGGGACATCAATCCAGAATTCAGTTGAGATTATGTCACAGAAAATGATAAACAGCCCTATTAA
This sequence comes from Impatiens glandulifera, assembly GCF_907164915.1. Taxonomy (NCBI): domain Eukaryota; kingdom Viridiplantae; phylum Streptophyta; class Magnoliopsida; order Ericales; family Balsaminaceae; genus Impatiens; species Impatiens glandulifera. The sequence continues at coordinate 42,864 of NW_025919624.1, read as the reverse complement.
GAAGTTCCAAACTGAAATATTGCCTCCTAAGTCGGCTAAACCGATACCCATCACTCAAAATAAGCTTTTGTCGCCAATTAAAAGCCCCGGTTTTGTTCTTTTGAAGGATGCATCCGACATAATGGAAGCTGCTGCCAAAATCATTGATCCGGGACTACAAGCTTCATCATCATCTACTTCCAAGTCCAAAACGCGTTTGATTGGATCTTCATCCGTTCCTTTGAAAGTTAAGGATTTGAAAGAGAAAGCAGAAGGTGTTCAAAAATCATCCAGGTTTCCAAAGGGACAATGCAGATCAAGATCCTCTTCTGATGATGATGTAAATAACAAAGGCAGGTCTATTTCGCTTGCTGTTCAAGCAAAAGTTAACGTTCAGAAACGGGAAGGGTTGAGCCAAAATGCTATCAGAAGCTCATCTGGACAGAAAGAACAATCGATCAAAAATCAACAGAACTGCCAGAAAAAGCCTTCAACAAACAATTCTTCAACTTCCCTTAGGCAGAACAACAACCCAAAACAGAGCTGCCTAGTTGATAAAGAGAATTTACCTTCTAAGAAGAACAACCACCCAAAACAGAGCTGCCTACTTGATAAAGAGAATTTACCTTCTAAGCCTCTTCCTAAGGTGCAAGGAAGAAGAACAAAACCAGTCGACTCTTCTCCTGGTCAAATGAAATCCATTGTCAAATCCAAAGCAACTGATCATGGTTCAAAAAGTGCATCCCTGAAGAATAGGTTGAATGAAGGCAATTCTCATCAAGAGAAGAATGACAGACAAATCTCATTGAAATCAGCAACAGAAAGAAATCTTACTCGGGCTGAGGAAAACAAAGGCAAAGGTGTAGATGTCGTCTCTTTTACATTCACGTCTCCAATCTCAAGATCAATGAAAAGCGAGAAACCACGACGGGCATCCCAGAAAAATATGAATGGAGGTGATGGTGATGCTTTAAGCGCTTTGTTGGAGCAAAAGCTAAAAGAATTAACTCACATTGTTGATTCAAATGGCGACTATTCTTCTTCTTCTTCTTCCACTTCTCAAGATTCGGTTTCAGATATTGAATCAGTGACTACCACACAGATATCATATGATAGTATGAACCAAAAGGCGGCACATCATCATCATAGGCTTCAGGTTACATTTCCTTTCAAGATGTCTCCTCTATTTTTGATTTGCGCCTTGTTTGATTTGGGTTATTTGAGATTAGTTTCAAATAACCCACTATCCAATCAACAATCTCCTCGTCAACCAAAATATCCTTATCTAGAAAAAAAAAGTTCATATTTTTATCCTTACTGCTTTTTTACCCAAATAACCCACATCTGTAACCACTTGGTTATTCAAACAAGGCCTTAGTTTTGTGTAAGATGCTGATGTAAATTATTTTGTTTGCTTAAATACTTGCAGATAAACGAAGAAATGAACATGGAACCTTCCAAAATGCTAGAAAAACATTATCCAAGTCCAATCTCAGTTCTAGAATCTTCTAGTCTGACAGAAAGTTGTAACTCCTCAAAAAGTATTACTACTACGACTACATCATCAGTCCAAGCTGATGCCAACTTATCAGATACAGATTCATCCACTTCCACAATTATCGCTCCATCAAGTGGATGGGAACTTGAGTATATAAAGGAGATACTGTTGGACATGGAGCCAATGTTTGAAGACTATGCAATAGGCCGTTCTCAACATTTTGTAAATCCCCAAATATTCCATCGAATTGAGAACAGCCAAAAATGTTCTTATGGAGGAGATGTTGGAAAGCAGATGAGGAAAGTCTTGTTTGATTTTGTGAATGAAAGCATGGATTTGAGATGCAGGCAGTATACAAGAGGGGGATGCGGTTATAAGAAGGGAATGCAGACGATGATGAGAAGAAAAGAGTGGTTAGCGGAAGAAGTATATGCGGAGATGGAAGGATGGAGAGGATCGGGAGATTGTATGGTGGATGATTTAGTTGAAAAAGATATGAGCAGCCAGTTTGGGAAATGGGTTGAGTTTGATGTTGCAGTATTTGAAGTTGGAGTGAAGATTGAAGGAAGAATCCTCACCTCATTGATTAATGAAGTTGTTGCAGATATCTTCAGACTGTAAAAAAGTGTTGCCCTCATTCTTTATGGATCTTTTGGGTTCTTCCAACCAGGTAATTGTCATTTCAATTACTGTTTTAATAGAAATAGCCGTGGTTCAATTGATGATATCGAGTCTGTTTGGGGCCAGCATATCGTTAGCACCACTGATACTTTTGAATGTGTATAAATGAAATTAGAACTGTAATTTCATCTTTATAAAATTGGAATTGAATTGTGTTTATGTTTGGAGAACTCATAGAATTGAAATTTCCAAGTGTGGGGATGATGTTGAAAATGAAACTTAAGAAATTATATTATAATTTCAACATTAATCTCTTGTTTCAAGTCATCAAACAAATGAAGGATCTGGAATTGGACCTCTAAAGTCAATTCAAATTTCAGTTTCCTACTAACCAAACATTGAAGTGACTTTGCCCCCCATTTGTACAATTTAGAAAATCAAGGGAATCCACACTTACAACAGTTGAAGGCTTGAAGCAGATTTTATATACATTCCTTTCTTCAGTTTTATGTATTTAATAAAGTAAGAAATTGCAATAGAGTTGAAAGGCTCAGAGATATAATAGAATGGTAGTAATTACAATTGATAAGAAATTGTCCTTATATAAAACACAAATAGGAAATACTAAGAGGACAAAAAACATATAAGATATTTACAGTTAAATTTTTAAACGAATATTTCAATTGCACAATCAGCTCACCATCTTCTATCTTCTAGAGGCCTTTGAGATCATTGCATAGCCCGTTATACTTTTAGCCCCTCTAGTTAGATGGGGTGTGAATTCGATTGATTCTGTTGCACCACTATCTTACATAAAGGAGACAACTCTCTCACTAGCATCCAAACACCATAAAAAGCCTAACCTATACCTCCCATCAAGAGAGTAGTATCTATTTATATTATTAGGTCAAGTCTAGTAAGTGGGTTACTAAAGATTGGGCCACAATGTTGGGACAACCAATACCCGACAATCTTCACCTTTGGCCCAAAACAGTGTAAAACACAATCACGGAATTACAAGACACATCATCGCCAATTTATTACCACTAAGGCAACAAAAAGAATACCCAAGGTAAACTTGTGTCACAAAGACTAGGGGAAAGAGCACAATGAATGGGAAAATCACAAATATCAAATGCAAGAGCACAAAGAATGCGAAAATCACAAAAATCAAACGCAAAAACATTCGAAAATCATAAAGATCAAACGCAAGAGCACAAAGTAATAGAAAATCACAAAGATCAAACGCAAGGGCACAAAGTATGAGAAAATCACAAAGATCAAACGCAAGAGCACAAAGCATGCGAAAATCACAAAGATCAAATGCAAGAGTACAAAACATACGAAAATTACAAAGATCAAATGTAAGAGCACAAAGCTTGGGAAAATCACAAAGATTGAAGGCAAAATCACAAAACATACCATGCCCACAAAAGACGAACCTCAAAGAGCTTTCCCTAAGTCAAAGTTTAAAATTTGTTGACATGAAATAATTTTTTCGGTAGATAAACACTTAGTACCCATATCAGTAGGATGAAATTCTGAAGGAATTTTCTTTAACTTAACAATGCCCTTTTCAACAATATTCCGAATGTAATGAAACCTAACATCAATGTATTTAGTTCTATCATGAAAAACATGATTTTTACACAGTTGAATAGCAAATTGACTATTAGAAAACACAATCACATTTTTGTCAAAAAAATCAATTTCAGACAAAACAGCCCTAAACCAAATTGCTTCCTTAAAAGTTTCAGTGGCAGCTACATACTCAGATTCTGTAGTAGATAAAGTAACAATGGGTTGAAGTTGAGACTTCCGACTTATGCAAGAGGCACACAAATTAAACAGATAGGAAGTTGTAGACTTTCTATTATCCCTATCATTAACATAATTGGAATCCACATAACCAATCAACTTAGTACCTACATAACACTTAGAGAAAGTTAAACCAACATCAATAGTGGTTTTTAGATATCTCAAAAGCCATTTTAAAGCATTCCAATGAGGCATACCAGGGTTAGACATAAATCTACTCAAGCAACTAATATGCAATATCAGGCTTAGTGCTAATCATGAGATACATAATAAACCCTATAACATTGGAATAAGACGCATTTTTCATTTCAGTTATTTCAGTTTCAGTCTTAGGAGACTGATCCTTACTTAACACAAAGTGGGAAGCAAGAGGCACATTCACAGATTTAGCATCAGACATAAAAAATTTACTCAAAATTTTAGCAACATATGCACTTTGATTCAACACAAGAGAAAAATTTGTTCTATCTCTAATGATATTCATGCCTAAAATCTTCTTAGCATCACCTAAGTCTTTCATGTCAAAATTTTCACAAAGCAATATTTGCACATGCATAATAGACTTCAGACATGGGCTAACAATGAACCATCCACATACAATAAAAGAAATACAAGCACACAAAGTCTATATTCTTGAAGTAAAGACAATGATCAGAAGAACTTTTAAACATCAAAGATTGCATGCACTTATCAAACTTGATATTCCATTGTCTAGGATATTGTTTTAAACCATACAAGGCTTTTTTTAACAAACAAACATGATCAGGCAACTTGGGGTCAACAAACCCTCCAGGTTGATGCATATAAATATTCTTATCAAATTCACCATTAAGAAAACAGTTGTAACATCCATTTGCTTCAATTCCCAATCAAAGTGAGCAACTAAAGCAAGCATAATTCTAACATTAGTGAATTTGACGATAGGAGCGAAAATTTCAGCATAATCTATTCCCTCCTTTTGAGTAAATCCCTTGGCTACTAACATAGCCTTGAATCTAACTTTTTCATACTCTTGTTTCACCTTATACAACCACTTACAATCCACTAAGGAGCAATTATGAGGTTTAGGAACCAGTTTCCAAATATCATTGATTCTTAGAGAATTCATCTCATTATTCATAGCAATAATCCATTCAGTAGAAAACTTAGACCTCAAAACTTCTTTGTAAGAGATAGGCTCATTACAGTATAGGGATTCAAACATGTTAAAAGCAAATTCAGACATATTATAATTATTCAAATTATTATCCCTAAATTTAGCAAACATTCTAACAGTTCTTCTACTTCTATCCCTAACAAGTTAATAGCCATGCAAATCATCAGATAAATCATGTGAATCAGACAACACATTTGAATCATTCAAATCATCAAGAAAATCATGTGAATCAGACAAAACATTTGAATCATGCAAATCATCAATATCATGCACATTATCATGCTCCACCTCATTAAGAACATTCACATCATGTTCAACAGGTTGATCAAAAACTACAGACACATGCGCCACCTTATTAGGAGCATCATTAACAGGAGTGGGAGACGTAGGCAAAAAAGGAAAATCATTTTCATTAAAGACAACGTCTATATTTATCACAATCTTAAGCCCATGTTCACACCTATCCCAAAGCCTATAACATTTTACCCTTTTAGGGTAGCCTAAGAACACACATTTCTTGGACCTAGGCTCCAACTTGTTAACCTTTTGATGCACATAGTCAACACAGCCAAACACTTTCGAGTTACTTAAATCAAGAGATTTACCTAATAACACAGATTCAGGACATTTCCCTCCTAAGGGAACACTAGGGGACCTATTTATTAAATAAGCAGCACTATGCAAAACATCCCCCAAAACTTCTTAGACAACCCAGATGACGCTAACATAGCTCTCACCCTCTCTAGAAGTGTCCTATTCATCATCTCAACAACACCATTCTGCTGTGGTGTGTACAGCACAGACCTATGTCTTTTAATACCCCAAGTAACACATAAATCATTCATCTGTTTATTACAAAATTCAAGACCATTATCTGTCTTAAGAGTTTTGATTCTCTTACCCAATTGATTCTTAATCAAAATCTTTCACTCCTCAAATTTTTCAAAAACATCAGACTTATGTTTCAAAAGTAACACCCAAACTTTCTTAGAATAATAATCAATGATGGACATAAAATATTGGTTCCCCTCATGTGTAGCAACACTAGAGGGACCCCACACATCAACATGCAAATATTTAAGGATATCAGTACACTTAGACACATTTGGATATGAGGTGATGGGAAAACTCACCTTATACTGTTTTCCTAGCACACATGATTCAAAGAAAGGGATGGATGACAATTTATCACTACCAAAGTGACCACCTTTATGCAAAATTTCTAGACGTTTGTTACTAATGTGACCTAATTTATTATGCCAAAGAATAGATTTATCACCAATCACAGAGTTCATAGAGTCAAAAGCAGTCTCAACATGACACACATACAGATTGTTCATCTTTTTAGCAATAAGGATAACAAGAGACCCATGTAAAATTTTTATAACACATTTCCCCCACTTTCCCTCCAAACCATCATTCTCAAGAGATGCACAAGACAACAAATTATAACGCAAATCAGGAACATGCCTCGTATTCTTCAAAGTAAACACAGAACCACAAGATAACCTTAGGCATACATCACCTATTCCTAACACATTGTAATTTTTCGAATTTACCATAGACAAAAAACCATGTTCAATCTCTTTATAGTTCGAAAACAAATCTCTAAATGGAGTCACATAGAAAGTACAACCAAAGTCAACTAGCCAATCAGATTTGCACAAAGAATCAGACAACAGAGAGTTCAAGCTAGCATAATCACATAGATTATTAATCACATAGATTTCTCTTAGGCTTAGGATACTCCTTGATAAAATGACCAGACTCATGACATTTATAACACTTTCTAGCACTAGACCTAGACTTAGATCTTCTTTTACTAGCAGGATGAGATTTCTTACCAGAACTCTCATTACTGACATTCTTTTGGGACTCGACCTACCCTAAGATCTACCCCATACATGCATGACTTCCCCATCAGACTGTTTATCCCTCTCAGAGTGTTTCAAATTTAACTCCTTACACTTAAGACCATTTACAACAATATCAAGAGTGACACTGTCTCTACCATACTTAATGACAAACTTCACATCATTAAAAGAATCAAGAATAACATTCAACAAGACAATGGGAGCATACTAATCAATGTTCTTATCAACCCACAACTTAATATCAGAAATAAGTTTAGTGAAAACATCCAAATTATCTTCAATGTCCTTGGACATATCCAATCTAAATTTGAAAACTTTTCAAGTAAGAACATTTTATTAGACAGAGAAGTTTCAGTATAAATTTCAGACAATTTATCCCACAAGGTTTTTGCACACTCTAAATTACCAATTTTTCTTATTAAAAATCAGATAAATTCAAGTATATAGAGGCACAAACATTTTCATTCATTTCACTATTTTTCTCAACGGTATCAGCAACAGCATAAACCTGACTAACAACTTGAAAGTATTTTTTCTGAATCAAAACACATTTCTTTTTTTTTTGTTTCCAAATGCTAAAATCAGTTTTCTGTCAAAAAGAACCATACCATATTGATTAACACTAGACATGCTATCAAACAAATTAAAAGCAATCAACAATCAATTGGCAGAAGTTAATAAGAGGATTCAAGCAATCAACAATCAATAATCAATTGCGAAACTCAAATTAAGTTTCGACTTACCCACCCTGCTTGGGGATTTGCTGCTTCGTCTTCTCAGCAGCGACACATCGACAACTTGATTCTCAGCAGTCGCGACAAACGCGACACCGACAACGGTTGAACATGACATCAACGACTTCTTCTCTAGAGGCGACGACTTTCTTCTTCCTTTAGTAGCAACAAAAGAAGAAAATAAAAGTAGCAGAATGAAAGAAGAAACAAATCTGCGTTTATTGTTGAAGATAACTCATATCCTCCAACCCAATCTCAAACTCCAATTACAAACCTTAAAACCTAGCTCTAATACCATTGTTAGGTGTGAATGCGATTGGAGTTTGACTCAGTCCTCTTGTTTATCGATTCCGTTGTACCACTATCTCACATAAAGGAGGCAACTCTCTCACTAGCATCCAAACACCACAAAGGGGCTTAACCTCTACCTCCCACCAAGAGAGTAGTATCTATTTATATTATTAGGTCAAGTCCAGTGAGTTACTAGAGATTGTGCCACAATGTTGGGCCAACCAATACCCAACACCTCTCAATATGGACGTGTGGAGGAAGACGACAATCCCAACTTGGAGAAAAAAAAGAAAGGAGAAGTGTGGAAAGTCTAAAGACTTGGTGAAAATATCAACTTCTCAACGACACATTAGGAGGAAGAATAAAATTTGCTTAGAACTTATTTTGAATGAACAATGTGGCCGCCAAAGTCTAGATGTTTGGTGCAATACACAAATCGGAAAGAATGTACGAAATCCATTGAACTTCATCATCGAGGAAAACACAATAACCCAAAAGAGATTTATTGTATCAAGACATGAGGTTCAATGGGCGTTAGAAAAACAACTTTCATTTAATGAATTATGGAAAGGAAAATGTAAAATATTGGAAGAACATTTTTTCAAATTCCAAGACAGTTTGCCAATGAGTATTGACCATATGTTTCTCATTAGATAAAGGGATACCCGAGGAGCTACTCATTTTTAACATGCCAAGCCATAGACACAATATTAAACTTTGCATGTGTTAACTTAACATTAGAAATAATGTAATTTTGTTGATAGACATGCGGATTGGATTTTATATGTCAACATGTAAGTCCAAGTTTAATGACTGTTATTATCGACTAAACATATTTGAAATTTATTTTTATATGTGTTAGATTTCTCTTAATTAAATATTAATTTATATGTGAGAAATTAAAACTGCGATCAGCGGAAGCGTAACTCTACTCATTTTCTATTTCTTTAGAATAAAAATATTCTTTAATATTCTCTTTCTTTAGAAATGGAATGAATCTTCAAATTGACGAGTACTTCAAATTAGTTTATCTCTCTGTTGATGGGGACATAATGAGGAAATTGATGGTTCCTCAAATAACGACCATATCGTTACAAAATAACCAATATATTAGATAGTTTTGTATGAATATTTGTAATTTAGCCCCCCTTCATAATATTAGAAATTTCACTTTGGTATCCTCACTTTATATTAATAACAAATACACTAATAAGCCTATAAACTCGAATTCACATTATTTTAGCTTATGTAAAAAATAATATTTACACAATTATATATTATAATAGTGACCCATAAACTTCAACAATCTTTCACTAGGTCACGTATGTACAAAAAAAATGTCAACCACAATGCGCTCGAAGTTTTGTGTTAACCTAATTTTATGTTGTATAAAAAATCTTATTAATTAATTATATCAATATATGACCAAAGAACTCGTCTTTGTATTTAATCACAATTAGACCCAACAAGTGATCATATAAATCAATACAATTAATTGACAAATCATATCATAAATGTTAGGAATGAAAATTCCATGCAAGGTGATATTTTCATGTCAATTTTTAATTAATCCTACTTAAGTGAGATCAAATATTAAACATTATTGTACATAACATCTTTAAACATTATCATAACTAAAAAACATAAGTGTATATACAAATACTTCAAAGTCATAGAACGACAATATAATATAAACTCCCACTTAAACTAAAAATCCTCAAATACTAAAATAACCATGTGAGTAGTGTGCTCATGAAAGATCTTAGGTACCAAGCCTTTTATAAGAGAATCTACTAATATGTAGTTTGTTTCTATATGTTCTATGCTTAACTGTTTATTCTATACTTATTCTTTAACAAAAAGGAATTTAATGTCAATAAATTTTGACTTTGTCGTACTCCTGTTGTTATTGGAATACAATACGACTGATATGTTGTCATATAACAATTTTAGTGGTGTTTCAATTTCTTGCATAATACGTAAGTCCTATGACAAAATTTCTTAGCCATAAACCATAATTTGATGCCTCATAACATTCTATGAATTCAGCTGTCATGGTAGAAGAAGCTACAAGTGTTTGTTTAGAACTCTTCTAGGATATATCTCCTCCAGCTAACAAATAAACAAAGTCTGAAGTTGATCTTCTACTATCTTGGCATCCCACAAAATCAGATTTAGAATACCTAATGATCTTAAATTAATTTGACCTATGATATATGAACATTTAATATCTTATTTCTTTTAAAATATCTCATAATTTTTTTGGCTGCTTTCCAATTTATCTATTTCTGCGTTACAAAGATACCTGCCTTAAACTCCAACAATATACGCAATATCAGGATGCATGCATACTTGAGAATACATCAAACTCCCAATAATCGAAGCATAAGGAATTGATTTAATTTCTTTAATTTCAAGATTTCCTTTTGGGCATTGATTGAGACTAAATTTGTCTCTTTTAGCGATAAAGGTATCTAAAGGTTTACTATCAAACATTCAATACATTTTAAGCACTGTATCAATATAGTTTCTTTAAGATAACCCAAGGATATCTCGAGAACAATATCGATGTATTTATATTTTTAATACATAAGAAGCTTCTCGAGAACAATATCGATGTATCACTTATCTCAAACTACTTTTTTATTTTAGCAAGAAAATCTTTAGCATTGGTGATCTGAGCAGATACCGCACCCCTAAAAGCGTCAGGTATTCCACACTTTATGATCATAATACTCAAATGATTAGAATGTTCCCAATTCTCATATATTTTATTATCATGAGAGTTACTATCATCCTTAATAAGAGTGGGCTCATCCATTCTAAACGAAAAGTCGGCATTGATGCATCCAAGAACAATAAGAATGTGCTCTTTTCAATCCTTAAAATGCTTCCATTAAGGATCATAACTAAATTAACATTGACATATCAATTAGAAACAATTGAATTAAAAAAGTAATAAATTACATTAATAACATGTTCATATTAATAATCTTAAATAGCAACTAAATTAAAATTATGATTTATCTCATCTCAAAATACATAACACAACATTAATATCAAGTTTTGAACAATAATATTAACTATTAATAGTATTTTGTTGTTAAAATCTACACATCAATTTATAAAATTAAAATAATTATTTTAAATTATTTTTGAATAAATAAAATCAAAATAATTAATCCCATGGCCAAAACCCCAATTAAAACGATTAATTATTGTAATAATTAATCAAATTAATTAAGGAAAATGACCAAAATAAATAAAATAAAATTATTTAGGATAAATATTGTACTCATTTATCTTAAATTAATTTTATGAAAAACCAGGGATTAAAATAAATAATTTAGGATGAATGAGATACCCATTTATCTCCCAAAATTATTTATCTAACCCTAAAATATGCAAAAATAAAATAAAATAAATTGGTAAAATATTTGCCATATTTATTTTAATATTTTTGTGTATTTAAAAAGAACAAAGTTAAAGCCAAAAGGGTGAAAGAAAAATCAATTTCAAACAAACCTTTAAGGTTTTAAAATAAAAATAAATTCATAATTGGGTGCAACTGAAATCCTATGAGATGGCTATAGCCAAAACCATGCTCGCTGGATGAGCATCAAATCTTCATCCAATGCCCATGAGTAGTCCGCATAACCTGCTGTAGCTGAAGACGTGCACGCTTGAGAAGTAGACGATCAGATAACACCCATTAGCCAAGACACTGACGAAACGCTCAGTCGTTAACAAAATGCTGACAGAACGCGTTAAAGTGCATGGAATGATGTTGTTTCATGCGCCACCGTCTTCTTCCTTGCGACGTCGGAGTGGATAAGAACGACACACTTTTGATTTTCTAAAAAAATGGAACTCCTTCAATAGTCAACCAAAACAACTAATTTAAAAGGTAAAATGATCAGCATACTTCGATAATCATTTCCCCTACAAATAAAGGCACAATCACTGCCTATATCTATAAGTGGGATCAAGAACAACCAAAACACCATTAATGACTTTTTGTTAATTCGGTCCACTTGAGTCACGCAACCAACTCAAGGAAGATAAAAATACATCCCTTGAATCATTATGAAGCTAAGGAACCAACTCTCCACATTCAAATAGAAGAAAATAAAAAATCCACCAATAAGTTTCAATCTTTCAAATTTTTCTGTTTGAAGCCTTAAATCTTAGATCTGAGAATCCAAAAAGCTTCCCTAAGGATCAAAGAGTGTTATCCAATCCTTGGTAAGAATTCAATCAACCTCTAATTCATATTTACAATTTGAAATTGAAATTTTTATATTTCAAATTACATAATCTTATATGCTTGCTGTTTGTGGTGTTTTATGGTTGAATATTGATCCTAAGTTCATTTAAAAGCTATATGAATAAGATAGAACCGTTCAATCGGTCTTAAAAACAAAAACCCAAATTTGAATATTTTAAATCCAAAAATCGGATTTGCTGTTCTTGGGCTAATTTTGTTGAATCACAACCCATAAAACTTCCCGACATGATTGTAATAATATTGAGATATTGTTTGAACCATGTTTGATTCATCCCGATCATGTTTGATCAAAATTAAAATTTTCAAAATAATTGAAATTTTTGAGTTCATGATTTGATCAAAACGAACAAATAATGTTAATGTTTTTGTACCAATCAAGTATATGAGATATAAAGAAGCTATTGAGTAGCTCATTTCTTCTCAAAACAACTTCGAAATCAAAAATTCAAATTTTGATCACAAACTGTTTTGAATGATTTGATCATTATCCAAGTTGATTGATACAATGAGATGATGATCAACATGTTCCTGAGAGCTTTTTAAAGCTACCCAAACCCTTGGATCAAAGTATCCAATCTAAAAATATGAATTTTAAAAAAATGAATTTTGTGTTCTTGAGGACCGAGGCTTGTTGCATAGGACCGAGAAATTTGAACCTAGGACCGAGAATTTTAACAGGACTGAAAGGTCTGACCGATGTTCTTGAGCTAGGACCGAAAAATCCAACCGAGAATTTTCATTTAGGACCGAGAGGCCCAACCCTGGACCGAGAATTCCAGAACATAGGACCGAACAATCTCAACCTAGGACCGAGAGGTCCAAACCTAGGACTGAGGAATCTCGGCCCAAGACTGAAAATTCCTAAACCTGGTACCGAGGGACTTAACCTAGAGCTAACTCAGGACCGTGAGGTTTATACACATCGACTGAGAAACTTAACCCCGAGCTAACCCAAGACCGATGCGTTTATACACCCATACCGATAATCTCAGCCGAGGACCAATAGTCCTTAACACCTAGACCGAGGGTCTTTGAACCACGCCCGATAATAACAAAACCCAGGATTAGGACTCCGGTTCGAAGGTCTATTTTGTTCTACTTTTCAAAACCCAAAATTTTAGGACCCCAAATCATTTTTTAAAAATCTCGAAAAATTAGAAAATAATTTCAAAATTGTTTTGGGATATTTCTATAAAAATATTTGACTAAGGCATGTTTGGTGTTTATTTCTAAGCACTAACATCCTTAAAAATAACTAATGTTTTTCATGTATTTCCCTCTTTAGTCAACGTCATCAACAATAGTTACCATCATTTAAATATTTTTGTTTCAATATTTTAAATAACGCTAAAATCTAGAAGCATGACTAGGTTCAAAAGAATAATCAATAAAAATAAAATGTTACACATACCGATTTTCAAAACCCAACGACTTTCTAAGTAGAGACCATTTTTAAAAGCAGTACGGAGAATGAAGCGCGAAAGCCTTTTCCTGAGTATCACCAAACTACGAAATAAAAGAAACTCTATTCAATACGTTTGTATATGTATGCCACTTTTATTGATTTTTATAAATAAATTAGTGACTCTGTTTCAAACTAAATAATTTTTTAAATTAATTATGTTTAATTAATACTATTCTAAAAAGTCAAATTGTAATTTGATTATCGTAAACCCATGGATTATTTAAAATTAAACCCGCAATTAATTATTTTTTTAATTAATTTCAAAAGCTGTCAGGAATCAATGAATTATTTTAAAAATAATATTTTATTTTAAAAGAAAATTCAAGACACACAAACCGAGGTTGAAATTCTTGAACTCGAGCTTTTCACGGAAAACGAGACCTAAACATAAAAGGGTTTTTCTAGGGGTTACACATGTCAAATAATTAAATTTATCTTTAGATAGATTAAGTATTCACATAAATAAGACTTTATAATTACTATATGTTTATTATTACAAATATTTATGTAATTCGGTCAATTAATTATCAATCTTCGGGTCAAATAATAAAATCAAATGAATTACACAATACTAATATTTAAAATTTTATCGAATCAATTTTAACAAACATTGTCATTTTAGTGATTATATGTATCAATCAATACAATTCAATTTATGAATAATATCATTAATTTTAAATTTAAATACCATATTATTGTATATAACCCAAACGAATAATATATAATTTACCGAATAAACATATAATTTTGTTTTTATAAATGACATGTAGTTTATTTATTTTATTATAAAATAAAATAAAATTATACATTAGGTCAAACCTTAATTTTTTTTAAATTTATAATTTCTCTAATTAATTGAATAAAATAAAGGGACTCCCATTTAATGGATGGATTAAATAAATAATAAATCTTTCAACTAAATTTCAAAAACTTCTTATAGCCCTAACTTAAAATTTTCTTTTATTAATTCTATATTTATTAATAAGTTTGACCGTATTCTTATAAGGGCTACTAATATGTATAATGTCCCCTCCACATTCAATTAAATTTTAAATATCTCCTTATACATAATATTAATATTGTTTTAAATTAATTCTTATACATTTATTTTTATTTGAAAATGTTCTTAGTACATTTATTTTTGTTTAAAATTATTCCTTATTATACTTATTTTTATTTGAAATAGTTTGAATCTTTCAAGTAGTATAAAATGAAAAAGATAATTCAAACTATATAACAATTCTTATTTTTTATGGTCGAAATTTGAACACTCTTGATAACTAATTTCAAACTTTCGATCATCAAAAGTTTAACTAAGTTGTGTTTCCTAGATTTAGATTATAACTTATTTTTATTAATAAATTTGTAAACACTAAAATTTCACTTACCTAATTTATAATTTTTTTGATTAAATAAAATAAAAATTAAAATTAAAATTAAGGCCAAAAACATGAATAAATAATTAAATGGGATTAATTATTATAATAATTAAATCCCAATTATTTAAAGTGATGTCCAAGAAAAAAAATAATTTGGGATAAATATTGTACTCATTCTATCTCAAATTAGTTTTAAGAAAATCAAAAGGGATAAAAATAAATCATATAAGACAAATGTTGTATCCATCTTATCCTAAATAAATGATTTATTAAACCCAAAAATAAAAATATAAAAATAAATGGACAAAATAAATATCATATTAATTAAAAATATTTTTTTAAGATAAAAATGGAGCAAAAATGGATTGAAAAAATCAATTTTAAACAAGCTACAAGGTTGGAAAAGGACTGGAATCTGCTGTAGTTGAAACCAAGAGGAAGCAATGCAACATACCTCATAGCCATCAGATGAGTGCTGAATTATCATCCAATGCCCAACAACCAATCGTGTAGACCACTGCAACAGAAGAAAGTCATTTCCGCTCAACACTAGATCAACTAACGCGCACCTAAACGCCGTTAACCCAGACGCAACGAAATGTTGAAACTCGGACATAATGTGAAAAAAATGCGGACAAAGCGTCTTGCGTCCGCGTTTTGGACCAAAACAATGTAATTTTGCCAACTTTGTCTTCTTCCTTGCGATGACGAACAAGATAAAAACACATCCCATCTTTGATTTTTCATAGATGGAACTCCGACATTAGTCTTAAAAAACGGATAATTCGAAAGTTGAAATGATCACCCTACCATGATGATCATTTAAACTATGATTATAGGCCTCATCATGCCTGATCGAGCAAGTTGAATGAAGAATAAACAAAATGTTATTGATGAGTTTTAACTGAAATTCGATCCACTAAGTTGATGAACCGACCTTGGAGGCTATAAATAACCTCCTCTAGACAAACTGAAGGCAAGATATCCACTCTTAACCTCTCAATCAAGTACAAATAAAAAATTGCTATTGATAATTTTCAATTTTTTTGACATTTTGAAAATTTCTTATAAGGTTGTAAGGTTTTGATCTAGGAATTTAGGAAATTTCTAAAAGAGTTAATGAGTGTTCTTCAAGTCTAAGTAAACTTCAAATCACCGATTTACCAATATAAAAAGAAATGTTTACATTTTAGTTTGACTAGTTTAATATATTCTTTGATTATCTAATTTCTTAATTGGAAAACGATCATAGGATTATTCATAAGTTTTTGTTAGGTTCAGGTGAACGCTTACACACACGCCGGTTGATACTAACCCTGTTAGAGGTTAATATTAGTCTCAATACTTCGCAAGTTTTCACAAACTCTTAAACCGAGTTCAAGTTTGAAAATATTTGTTTCAACTTGAAGCAACACAAATACGGTTTAGACAACAATAAGAAAACACAAAGTAAAGGAGAAACACAACACATGATTTATGGATGTTCGGAGATAAAGTTCCTACGTCACCCTTTCTTCTCGAACTTTGAGAAGGATATTCACTAAGAATATTCAAGCAATTTATAGTGCTTACGTCGAGCACTCGAAGCTTATTTACTGCTCATTTTCGACTTCTTACTAAGCTCACTCTGTTGAATAGAAATAGATTCTGTCAACTTACAACACTCACCACTCACACATAATAGATGAACTTGTAATACACGTGAAATTCTAACACACACATGTTTGAAAGCTTGAACATTTGTTATCGCAAAGATGGTTCGAAGGTTCTGGCTAAGTTGTCAGTTCATAAGCTGTTCAAAAGGTGGTTTATCCGGTTGAGCTAAGTTCTCTTCAATAGAAATATGACAACGGTTATATTCTTCTTCTTCAACGGATATATTTTTCTTGATAGTACTTCATTTCTTGAATCTGATTGGTTGAGAATCGTTGAGGTACAACTTTGGGATATCCTCTGATCTTGTTTGATAATAAGTGTTGGGTCAAATTATTTTGACTAAGGGTCAAAGTATTCTAACTAATGTAATTTTGATGATGAGCTGGTATAAAACTTAAACTAAGACGTATAATTATTTTTGGTGCAGGTGTATCGAAAACATGTTATATTAGACTAAGTCTGAATGAGGTTCATTAGACTTATTGGCTATTAGACGCATTGAATTAAATGTGCAGTCTAACGGATACGTAGTTAGACGTGCAGTCTAATGGATACGTAGTTAGACGTGCAGTCTAACGGATACGTAGTTAGACGTGTAGTTTAACAGATACGTAGTTAGACGTGTAGTCTAACGAATACGTAGTTAGATGTGCAGTCTAACGGAAACGTAGTTAGACGTGCAGTCTAACTGATACGTAGTTAGACGTGCAGTCTAACAAATACGTAGTTAGACATGCAGTCTAATGGATACGTAGTTAAACGTGCAGTCTAACAGATACGTAGTTAGACGTGCAGTCTAACAAATACGTAGTTAGATGTGCATTCTAACGGATACATAGTTAGACGTACAGTCTAACGGATACATAGTTAGACGTGTAGTCTAACGGATACATAGTTAGACGTGCAGTCTAAAAGATACGTAGTTAGACGTGCCATCTAACAAATGAGAGTTAGACGTGCAGTCTAACTCTTTCAGATTAGTCTGAAGGGAAGCGTAGTTAGACGTGCCATCTAACATATGAGAGTTAAACGTGCAGTCTAACTTCTTTAGATTAGTCTGAAGGGAACCGTAATTAGACGTGTCATCTAATCCCATTAGACCATGTGTTTTAATGGATCCTGCTATTAAACGGGAGAATCTAACTTCATTAGACTTGTTAGTCTAATTGAAAAACGTTTAATGCCATGCTTAAGAAGTTGCTTGAAGCTAGCACCCGTCTACCCACGATCAACTAGCTGTATGCTACTCCTGCTCCACTTTTCAGTGCAGATCAGTACGACAGCCAGTTGCAACCAATTAACTAATGCCACGTAAGCAAATATTCTTCCTACTACTTTTTTTGAAGGACAATCCTAGAAGAATACATTTATATCGTTGTCAGGTATGTTCTTGGAGAAAATTGCTCCGGGGTTAGTACATTTGGAAGTTCCTCAGATGAAGATGAACTTATGGATCTGTCCGATGATCGTGATGTTTCTGAGATGAGCAAGCTGCTGCTCTTCTTATAGAATTAGGAAGTTTTTCAACTAATGAAAAATGTCTAATGGCTCAACCCAGAATTGAGCAAATTGTGGAACCCATTCAATCCAATCCCATTATTGAAGAAGAAGTTGTTAAGGAACCTGTTCAAGCTCTTGTTACCCAGGAAAAGGAAGTGTTGGAGTCCTCTATTCTCGAAGCAAAGGCTTCTCTAAAAAAGGAGGCCGAAGTTAGTCAGCCTGATGAAGCTAGCTCTGAGGGGGAACCCTCAAATGACAAAAAAATCAGAGGAGAGTGTCTCATCTAAGGGGGAACAGGATAAAAATAAAGAATTTTCAGAAGAGCTTCCTCTATCTCAATGTTTTATTCCCGGTTCTCCCAAGCCTAGACCATTTACGGACATCACTACTACGAACATTCATGATGATGTTGTCAATCTTCCTCATCATTCAGACAGGTCGCCCGGTCCGGTTCACAAGGTACGTGAAGATTTTGTTGATGATGAAGAAGAAGGAAAGTCTGAAAGTGATTCTTAGAAGGATGGACCCGAGCAGTCCATGAAAGTTCACACCCATATCAGTCCCATTCAGACTGCTCCAACAGATTCTCAAGAGATTTATCTAATTAAGGATCATCTGTTGGTGGTACAAAGCTTATGAAGTCTATGACAGCATTAATGGGCACCCTTCAGAAGAATATGGCTGACATGAAATAAAAATATGGTATAGATTATGAAGACTCAGAAAGCAAACAAAAAAGAATTTGCAGATTTTCTTAAAACCCATAATGAGATGGAGTAGACATTGAAGAGGAACATGTACGAGATTAATACTCTCAACAAGGCATGCACCAAATTTGAAAAGAACTTCTTCACACGACAAAGCGATTTGATTGAATGTGAAAGGGAAAATACCGTTGAACTCCATAATGAAGTCATGGATGGAATAAGTTTGCTTCGAAATCAGATGGTTGAGATTCAAGGTATTATGAGCAGAGCTGATGTTGAGCGGTTGGAACAGGCTGATTCCTTTGCAAGGAAGATTCAGGCTGAAGAAGATGCTAAAACGGATGCCGAGAAAGAGAATAATCTCATTACCTAAGGCGATGACAATAACGGCAGAAGAGGTGGTAGTGTTTCAACAGGCACCAGATCAAAGCGAAAGCCAACCGGTGATGATAGCGATAGGCCAATCAAAAGAAGCGAAGGTCGCAGCGGTGATCGTGGTGGTGGAAGTAATGGAAGAAGTGGTCATGGTGGCCGTTCTCTCCCTCTATTTCGAAACCTTTTGACTGGTGAAGAATTCAGCTGTCAAGGATTTCTCTACCCAATCGACCCACTCGTGAAAAGGGAAGATCAATAATCTCTTTTCTCCTAAACTATCTTCTATTAGTTTGTGAAGTTGGTTCTTTAAAATTGGTTTCTGAATATTGGTTTTTGAAACTTATTTCTGTAAGACTGGTGAACAAGTTTGACACTTTCTTCTATTGGATGGATGTTTATCTCTTAAATTGTGCAAAGTTTTAACATCATCATCAAAAAGGGGGAAATTGTTGGGTCAAATTATTTTGACTAAGTGTCAAAGTATTCTGACTAATGTAATTTTGATGATGAGCTGGTATAAAACTTAAACTAAGTCGTCTAATTGTTTTTGGTGCAGGTGTATCGAAAACATGTTATATTAGACTAAGTCTGAATGAGTTTTATTAGACTTATTGGCTATAAGATGCATTGAGTTACACGTGCAGTCTAACGGATACATAGTTAGACGTGCAGTCTAATAGATACATAGTTAGACGTGCAGTCTAAAAAATACGTAGTTAGACGTGCAGTTTAATGGATACGTAATTAGACGTGCAGTCTAACGGATACGTATTTAGACGTGTAGTCTAATAGATACGTAGTTAGACGTGCATTCTAACAGATACGTAGTTAGACGTACAGTATAACGAATACATAGTTAGATGTGCAGTCTAACAGATACGTAGTTAGACGTACAGTCTAACAGATACGTAGTTAGACTTACAGTCTAACGGATACGTAGTTAGACGTGCAGTCTAACGGATACGTAGTTAGACGTGCAGTCTAACGGATACGTAGTTAGACGTGCAGTCTAACAGATACGTAGTTAGACGTGCAATTTAATGGATACGTAGTTAGACGTGTAGTATAACATATGCGTAGTTAGACGTGCAGTCTAATAGATGCATAGTTAGACATGCAGTCTAATAGATGCGTAGTTAGACGTGCCGTCTAACAGATTAGTCTAACTCTTTCAGATTAGTCTGAAGGGAAGCGTAGTTAGACGGCACGCGTAGTTAGACGTGTCGTCTAACAGATGAGAGTTAGACGTGCAATATAACTCCTGCAGATTAGACGTGTCGTCTAATAGATGAGAGTTAGACGTGCAGTCTGAAGAGAACTATAATTAGACGTGTCGTCTAATCCCATTAGACCAGGTGGTCTAATGGATCATGCTATTAGACGGGGGGTATAACTTCTTTAGACTTGTCAGTCTAATTAAAAAATGTCTAATGCCATGCTTAAGCAGTTGTTTGAAGCTAACATCCGTCTACCCACGATCAACTAGATGTATGCTACTCATGCTCCACTTTTCAGTGCAGATCATTACGACAACCAGTTGTAACCAATTAACTAATGCCACGTAAGCAAATATTCTTCCCACTACTTGTTTCTTGCAGGAAAATCCTAGAAGAATATTTGGCGCACTACTAGTTTGGTACGGCCACGATCTTGGTGCTCAGAGTCTACTGTACCGATGTACTACGGAGGCTTTCCAATGGAAGTTTGCCACGTGTCATTATAGAAGATTCGACCGTTGGTACCTGCTCTCTATTTAAAGATCTCCAAGGACAACAAATGAATTGCTGGACACTGGGAAATATGCATACAGACGAACTACTGAACTTACAATCTCACGAATTGCTTTCTTGCTTTACTGTGTGTACATCAAAAGAGAGATAGAATCAAAATATTGTCTAGCTGAGTGATATTCTTCAATTTACTGTAAGTTGAACAAAGTCTGTTCTGTTCAATAGTGAGCTAGCCATGCAACTGTATTTGATTCTAAGAATAGTATAGTGAATCCTTCCGGTGGTTGGAAGAAGGGGTGACGTAGGAGATTTTTGCTTCGAACATCCATAAACAACTCTTTATGTCTTTTACATTCTGTCATATTCTCATTCTTTGGTTCTTAGCTTCAAACCTGAGCAAACGTTTCCGCACTTGAATCGTTCAAGAGTTTGCAAGGGTTTGTGAAAAATAGAAAGTGATTTAAATCCCTAATAGGATTTTTATCAAATCGTTTATCCAAAGCCATCATCAATAGCAGACCTCTGTCTCTATCGATTATGTCGATTCTTTCAATAAGTCAACATGGAATTAATTGGATTAATGATTTCAAGTAGAAGATCATCATGCAAATTTGTCTTCTAATGATTTGGCTATCTAGAATAGTGTGACAAATATCTGCTCCAAATAGACTGTATTGGACTTATACCAAAATGGTAATCTGATCTTCTTTAGCAGGCTTCTGCTTCCCAAAAGGTTTCATCAGACTTGTATTAAAATGACAATAATACAGTCTGATCATGTGAAATCTCCCTTCTATAATTACCGAAATTGTTCTGTATTGCACTAAAAGGGAAAACTGTTGACTGCTCTCAGTGTAAAATTGTCTTAGCATAAAACCGGTTTTGCTTCTTGAATATGACCGGTCAAACTACCGATCATATTACCGAATTTTTTCTTTGTAAATAACCGGTCAGGTTACCGTTGCATGGATATTACCGGTTCCGCTTCCTGGGATAAAAGTCGGTCAAGTTACCGATTTCGTGTCATGTATACGAACCGAGGATTTTACTGAGAAAACTACCGGACAAACTACCTGTTGCGTCGTCTTTATAAAACCGAAGATATTACTGGTCATACTGCTGGTCGGTAAATATGTTTTCCACTACTGAACCGATCAACTACTAGTTCCGTTTCTTGTATGAATAGTCGAATATAAAGCCAATCAGATAATACCGATTTGCGCCGTCTTAATAACACTACTTAATTTGGCTGAGTGGTAAAACCGATTTTCATTGCCGAACCGAACATATAACCGGTTGCTCCTCTTTGGTAGATAACCGAACATAATGTCGATTTATAAAATCGAAGGAGTAAAAACCGAAGGAATAAACTACCGGTTGCGGTTTTACCAATTTCTGCATTTCGGTTTTGATAGAAACCGAATTTCTTGGCTTTCCGGTTTCTTTTTATCCTGCACAAGTGATGAATTTGGTTAAGTTCTTTAGATAATTAATTATTTACTAATTAATTATCTAATTTATCTAACAGTTTTATGTTAAAACAAAACTAAATCAATCAATCTAAATAAAGTTGATGATCCTTACACTTTCTTAAAGTTTAAAACCAAAAACATGTTTTTGGGGGTTACAACTCTCTAATGACTTTGTTGGTGATTTAACTGTTTAACTTGAAAATATAAACTTGACTTTTGAAAAATGTTTTTATTACGTTTTCAACTGAATAAGCACATCTCAAAAGGCATAATACCTGATAGATGTATATGCTTTTATCTTAATAAAAGTCTGGGCCTTCAAAGAGTACATAACCCTAAATTTCTTTTAGAAGTACACGGTAAGAATAAGCACTTCTATAAATTATATACAAAGATTGTCAATGAATAACAACAACTTGGTACACACAGAGTGATGTTGCGTGAGAAAAAAACTAGAATGCTTGAGATCGACCTCTCTATTTGATAATGAACCGTCCAATAGGACATAGACATTATATAGATGAGGAAAATTCCCGATTTATTGATACTCCCCGATTTATGGTGGGTTAACCCCCTTCCACCATCGATAAGTGATACTCTTTAATGATTCACCTTAGCACAAAAATCCTGGACACTCTATTCAAACTGTTTGTTTGACGTGCCCAAACAACTAAACCTTGTCACTCAAACCCTTACGTGACTATTATAAATGTATTATGTGTATGCATCTATAGTCTGATGAACATCTTGATTATATTTCTTTTTCAAAACAAAATATTTTTTGTAAAGTGTTTTGAACTTTCAATCTCAGACGATGTCCATGCTAAGCGAAATCACATTGATCCCTTGGATCGACGAATTCCATAAAAACGAGTGGAATCATGAGGTTTACCGACTTCAAGATAAACAAGACTTTCATGATGTAAATACAAAGGAGACCGAGCCTTTCCGCACGAACTTTCTTCATGGGAGACAAATAGATGCTCCCAACCATAGAGGTATTTAGGGTTATCTTAATTATTGGCAACAAAAAATCCACACCTCAAACCTTTTGTAGAATTGATGTCAATAAGAAAGTTGCTAAAAGGGGAATACATATATACCAAAACAACATCCGATACTATCCTAAAGAAGGCTACCATCGACTTCCAAAATAGATAAAAATGGAAGTTAGAAATGAAGAAGTTCCTATAACCTTGGGCTCATCAATGATGACAGTAACAATCCTAATAGATCATTTCTCCTTAGCTCTAACGGATGACAAGCCATTTTCCCAAATAAAAAAGGTAGCCTACCATCTATGTAGAAGAAACAAAGATCCCTCGGGTGTCATCCTAGTAGAAACATTAATGGGGTTAAATGAATTATATTTAACCTCCTCCATGAGCAAAAGAGGTTCTCCTCTAATACTCTACATTTGGCTCTTGATAAACTCGAACATCTCCCACCATTGGTCCTTAGTTATTCCATTGGCCATTCTCTATAATATTTGAGGATGAGAAAAGCAATACTAGAACCTCTCAACCAAAACGATGACACCGTTAGAGAGTTACTTCCATGGTATCCTATTAAGAAGATGACCTACATGATGGACGATGAACCAATGATCACACTAATGATTTTGGAATGAGTCACTTCTTATTACACCCACGATCTTTTCAAATAATTTGGTCGTGATATCAAGCCTCCTTATACGGGAAGTGCCATTTCCATAGATAGATAATCAACCACAGGGCTTACGTTGGCTATCTAGAGAAATGACACAACGTCTCGAAGATGGGAATCCCAAAGGAGTGAAGAAATTACCCAACATATATCATCGAGGAATATGAGCGGACCAAGAAAAATAAAGAGGAGAAGAACTCAAGTGTAGAAACAGTCTATAGTAGGACTTAAAACCTACACCCTTTGTTGTCATTTTTCTCTATCTAAATCTCTCTATAAATACAAATAAGAGAGATCGCATGTGTGTAACAAACTAAGCGAGTATTTTATATAATAACTCGTATGTTTTCATACTCAGGGTTAGAAAGAAATGTTTATTTTTTAGGATTCATTTACATGCTTATACATTGCATTGTACGTACTCTTCAATGAAAATTCTCATCTCTTCTTCTTCTTCTTTTTTTCTTCTTCTTCTTCAATCTTAGTCCATGACTAAAATGGTAGTTAAGACCCCGAGGAAAAGAGATCCTAAAATCGAATGCTTTATTCGCCGCGAAATGACTGAGGAAACAACAACACATGTAACAACTTCTATGACTAAATTCATGGAAATGAAGGCAACTCTTCAATATGTGACATAACAACTCACGCTAATCACAAGTTCTTTGTCTAATAAGTAAATACCATCCACATCCCAAAACATGATTCTTCCTCCCGTATTCCTACCTAGCCTATCTCAGTCATGTTCACCGTTATCAATCCCAATCCTACTAGTCCTCGAACTATGGAATAAGTCTCCTACTATGAGAACTCAAAAGAAAATTTCAACCAAACCATGCAGGCTCAACATGGGACTCACGAGGATTAACTCATACCCATGGGACCACATGGAAATCACATTTCGGTGGTTGATTAGCCACCCTCCATCGAATATGAGCGTCAAATGACTCAAGTTCGGGCCATGCAGGAAGAAATGAAAGCCCATCTGAACAAAATGGCTAATAACAAAAACATTGACAAACATTATGACTGAAAAGACCATGAGAATGGATGAAAGAGAAGTCATCCATATAAGTATTAAATTACCCTCCATATCTAAGTATATTGACAAAAATGACCCTTCTGTGTTCTTTAAGATGTACACCTCCGCAATGACTCCATTGCGACTCTGAAAGCCAATGATCTCCACCCATTTCCCCAATACCTTGATGATGTCGCTCTATGCTAATATCACCAGCAAAATGTAGCATATTGTAAACCATCGAAGAACTGGCTACAGTGTTCATAAAATGCTTTATCATGCACCTTAATCTAGAATGGATAGAAAAAATGCATAAAATATAAAAAGGGAAAATGAGAACTTCTCAGTTTTCATAGAAAGTTAGAATGTCGTAGCTGAAGAAATTGATTCCCTCCCAAGTGAACAACGAAAATTGACATGATTTTGAAAAGTGTCAACGACCGATATTCTATAGGATTCACAGTCAAGACCTTCCAAAACATGTAAAAGCTGTTAAAAAGGGCAATAATCACGATGACGCGATCAAGAAAGAAAGGATGGAGGGAAAAGTTGTTAAAGATTATCAACCTCCAAATAGATTCCTGAAGAAGGAAAAGACTAAAGTCCACTAGATGACAACCGCATGTCAAGAACATCCTCTTCTATACACGATCCTTAATAAGCCTCCACCCGCCAAGACAAGTATACTCACCCTTGCCAAATCCATGAATCAAAAGGTGCCCCAACCGCTTCGAGTCTTTGATGACCTAAGTATGTCTTTGAGTCTTTGATGACCTAGGTATGCCTTCAAAAGAAGAAACTAATCAAACCTCTTACTCCAAGAACAAACAAAAAGGGTGCTTGGTCTGATTATTACCAAATGAAAGGACATGGTACTGATAACTATATCGCCCTCAAGCATCTCTTTCAGGACTTGATCGATCAAAATATTATCACTAAGAAACAAATAACAAAGGACCCTTTGCCGGATCATCAAGTCAACATAATCACAATTGATGAAGTGACACTTGACTATGCATTGCTGGATCTAATCCATGATGCTGAGCTGGAAGTCAATATGATCGACCCTCTGACTAAAAGAAATCTAAAGCCCTCTCGAGCAAGGTTTCAAAATGGTGGGTAAAAGACGAGTCAAAAATGACTGCCCAAGTCAACATTTCAATAGATACTGTGGTGACTCGTGGTGGAACCGATTTTCAACTAAGTTTCATGAAAACCACGATGGCCAATGCACCAACAACTTCCAAACAACCCTCATGGAAAAGGAAGGTGGATGAGCCTAGTGTTCAACCCCAAAGATAGTCTCCTGAGTCATTTCAGAATGACAAATGCTAACATTTCCATATGTGAAATCCTGATGTACTCTATTGAACACAAGAAAGTTATCCTCAACGAGTTAAGCAAGGCTAATATCCCTACCAACACCTCATGGTCGACTTCGAAGATAAGGATCTTCCAACAACCAAAACAAAGCATGCTAAGACCCTTTATATTTTTGTACAAATAGAAAGGAAAACCATTTCCATGGCTCTTATATACAATGGTTAAACTCTTAACATATTTCTTTGGAGGACTCTTGCGAAAATAGACATCTATAAAGAAAAAGTCCTAGCATATGACTTTTGTGTTAGAAGTTTTGATAGCTCATTGCGCGAGATGATAGGATTCCTAAAATGCACCATCAAGTGGATGGCATACCATTCCAAGTCGACTTTTATGTTATCAACATGCAATATTCCTACAATCTTATTCTAGGAAGACCATGGATGTATCAAGTTAGGGCTCTACCTCCATGCTTCATCGAAAATTGAGATTCATAGCCAACGACCAGGTTATCACGATCAACGGTGAAACTGATATATTGTCATTTGATCCACTCACATTGATACCCTAGATGTTGAATTAAGAGGATTCGAGATATGTCCAATCTTCCGAGAAGGTAAAAAATCATCTAATGATCCCAATTTTAGCACATTTAACCTCCCCTCCATAAAAATGATGTGTAAACTGAGATATTTCATTGTCACGGGCTTAGGCCTGAATGCCACCGACATATCGTCATTTCCCCGGTCATTCTACAACTCGGACCACTTTGGTTAAGGATATATCCCAATAAGATCCGAGGAAATCCACAAGAGAAAAATATCCAAAGAAGACATACACATTCTTCCAATCCTAAATGAACATTTCATTTGTGAAGGACAAAGTACATTATGATTCGCTTCCCTAAACCCTTTACCAACCTAGATTTGTTGAGACGTTTTCCAAGTCTCAAAATCTTTTCAAATTGTTCCTATAATCTTAAGCTTTTTGTTTGTATTATTAGAAAAAGAACATAATATTGGTACGACCCATGGAAAATCTCGCTTAGAGCCCCATGACGACTAATCAAGATCAAGAAAATCTTCTGTCCATACTTTAATCAATGAAAATAAAACTCATCACCCTCTCATGTGTAGAGAGGTGTTAGATAATGTATATTATAAGGAAGTTGAGGATAATAGTCTTGTTAGAATATCTTTTCCTACATCTAATGAACTTCTTGATATGACACAAGAAGAAAATTTCGAATGTAGGAGTAAATACGATCTTTCATTTAACTCTGATCTAAACTTTCAAAGAAAACATTTCTTAAAAAAAGAGGACAAAATTGTCACTTCTGTTGATAAGACAATGGATATAAATCTAAACACGACCAACGATCCTCAAATCGTATTAATAAACTAAAGTTTATACTTAAAAGAATGTCTTGAACTAGTTGAGCTGTTAAAAGCCAATAAAGAAGTTTTTGCCTGGTCATACAAGGACATGTCAGATATCGATCCAAAGATCACGCAACATCATATTTTCTTTATCCAGATGCTATGCAAATAAAGAAAAAACTCAGGCGGATGAAAGATGATGTGTGACCAAGATAAAGGAAGATGTCCAAAAGCATCTCGAAGCTAAATTTCTCAAGGTAGTGGATTATTCTACATGAAAGCACTTCCCATTACCACACATTGACAAGGAAAATTCAAGGACATGAACTATTGTTATTCAAGGACAAATTTTTAGTATACAATAAAATTTTGATAGCCCTACAAGACAAGGAAAATTCTACGTTCATAATATAAGTAGGTATCTTCTACTATTGTGTCTTGACTTTCAATCATAAGCGGGAACAACCTATCGAAGGGAAGACACTATGATCCTTCATGACATGATCTATAAAGAAGTGGAAGTCTATGTTGACGACATGACCTTCAAGTCCAAGGATCGATAAGGACATGTCCAAAATATTGAAATATTCCTTCAAATGATTAGGAAATATTAACTACGACTCAATCCGAAGAAATGTACGTTCGGAGTCACAGTTGGTCAAAACCTTATTTGTAGATAAGTACTAGCAATCATTTATATATGATCCAACCAAAACCCTATCTATCGATAGGTACAAAAACCTTATCTGTTGATAAATACAAGCGATCATTTGTATATAATCTAACAAAAACTATATATGTCGATATGTACCAAAACTTTATCTATTGATAAGTTCCAGCGATCATTTGAATATGATTCGACCAATACCCTATCTCTCGATAGGTACAACCACCATATTTCGAAAATAGGTATCATCGATTATTTGTATATGATCCACAAAAACCCTATCTCTTGATAGGTCCACGATTTTGTTTGTATATAATTCACTAAAACCTTATCTCTCGATAAGTATCTTTGATCATTTGTATATGATCTGAACAAACCTTATTTGTCGATAGGTACAAAAAACATATTTGTTGATAAGTATCATAGATCATATATAAAAAACTCTATCTCTTGATAGGTACAAAACCCTATTTAGGCAATTGGTATCAATGATCATACATTCATGATCCACAAAAACTCTATTCTTGATTGGTACAAAACATAGTTTTTACACAATTCCTTCAAAAACCCTATATGTCGGTAAGAACAAAAACCTTATCTATTAATAAATACCAACGATCATTCGTACATGATCCAAACAAAACCCTATCTTTCGATAGGTACAAAACCCTATTTAAGTAATAGGTATTAGTGATTATACGTACATGATCTACAAAACCCTATCTCTTAATAGGTACATAATCATATTTAGACAATAGTTATCACCAATCATACATAAATGATCCACACAAAATCCTACCTCTCGATAGGTATAAAACGCTATTTAAGCAATAGGTGTTAGTGATTATACGTACATGATCCACATAATATCCTATATGCCGATAGGTAAAAAAATCCTATTTAGAAAATAGGTATCACCGATCATACGAACATGATCCACACAAAACCCTATCTCTCGATACGTACAAAATCCTATTTATGAAATATGTATCAACGATCTTACATACATGATCCAATAAAAACCATATCTTTTGATATGTACAAAATCCTATTTAGGCATTAAGTATCAGCACTCATACTTACATGATCCACACAAAACCCTATCTCTTGATATGTACAAAACCTTATATAGATAATATGTATCATCGATCATACGTACATAATACATACAAAACTCTATATCTCAATTGGTACAAAACTCTATTTATGCAATTAGTATCAGCGATCATACGTACATGATTCAATCAAACACTATCTCTCGATATGTACAAAAAGCCTAATTAGACAATATGTATCATCTATATTTATATATAATCCACGAGAATCCTATCTCTCGTTAGGTGCAAAAAACCTATCTCTCGATAGGTATAAAAACATTATCTCTCTATAAGTGCCCTCGATCATTCATGCCTGATCCAACCCAGAACCCTATTCGTCAATAAGTACACAATATCACTTCCACTATTTCACGACAAAGGAAACCTATTTGCTGATAGTACCACAATTATTTATATGTGATCGTTTCAACATATTACTTATTAGTAACTTCCGTGACAAGTTTATCAACATTAACTATAAACATATCTGTTGATGATACCACGATCATTTATACATGATCATTCTAGCATTTTACTTTGTTAGTAATTTTTATGACTAGTTTATCAATGTTCACGATAAACCTATATGTTGATAGTACCACAATCATTTATATATGATCGTTCCAATATTCTACTGTTTAGTAACTTCCGTGACAAGTTTATGAACTTTCACGATAAACCTATTTGTTGATAGTATCACGATTATTTATATGTTATCATTCTAACATGTTATTGTTAGTAACTTCCGTGACATATTTATCAACTTTCACGATAAACCTATCTATTGATAGTTCCACTATCATTTATATATGATCGTTCCAATTATTGTTGTGTAACTCGAATTTCCCAATGATGAAATTATCAGTATCACGTTAAACATATGGAAATTGATGTTTGACAGAGCTTTAGGAAAATATGGTTACGAAATTGGGATTTTGTTAGTTAACCCAAAATGGACGTATAACTTAATATCCATAAAACTCGAGTATCCCATTATCAATAATGAGACCGAATACGAGACATGCATTTCAGGTCTCAAATTGTCATCGAAAAAGGGGCAACCAAATTAATAGTCATTAGTGACTCTAATTTGGTCATATCCCAAGCCAATGGAACATAACAAGTTATTGGAAAAAAGTGAAAACAATGTAAAGAAAAGAGTTAATTAAGTGAGAATTAATTAACTTAGAAATAAACAAAAGCAATGAAATATTAAACAACTGAATTTTGATGATATTTAATTAAAATAAAGCTAGATGTTTAATTAGAATAAAGCTAAGTTATCTATTTATTTTATGCAGGTGCATTAGACTATGTTAACTTAAATGGGGTCTAAGCAGACTAATTAGACGAAGTTAGACGTGGTAGTCTAACTCCATTAGACTTGGTCTAATAGGATGCGAAGTTAGACGTGGTAGTCTAACTCCATTAGACTTGGTCTAATGGGATGCGTAGTTAGAAGAGGATGTCTAACTCCATTAGACGTGGTCTTATGGTATGCGAAGTTAAATGTGGTAGTCTAACTCCATTATACTTGGTCTAATGGGATGTGAAGTTAGACGTGATAGCCTAACTTCATTAGACTTGGTCTAATGGGATGCGAAGTTAGACGTGGTAGTCTAACTCCATCAGACATGGTAGTCTAACTCCATTAGACTTGGTCTAATGGGATGCGAAGTTAGACGTGGTAGTCTAACTCCATTAGACTTGGTCTAATGGGATGCAAAGTTAGACGTGGTAGTCTAACTCCATTAGATTTGGTCTAATGGGATGCGTAGTTAGACGAGGATGTCTAACTCCATTATACTTAGTCTAATGGGATGCGAAGTTAGACGAGGACATCTAAATCGATTAGACTTGAACTAATGGGATGCGTAGTTGGACAAGTTCGGTACGACCATGATCCATTTTCTCAGAGTTTGCTGATTTCTGGTACTATGGGAGGCCTTCTAAAGGGCACTTGCCACGTGTCCACAAAGAAGATTCGACCATTGGTATCCTTCTACTACAAATAAATTCTCAAGGACAACAGACGAATCATCGGATTACCTTGCTAGTTTACTGAATTCACATGTTTACTCACTTACTGGTTTTCTTATGTTGGGTCAAATTATTTTGACTAAGTGTTGAAATAGTTTGACTATTAGAATTTCGATGATGAAATGATGAATGGATTATATATGCGTCTAATTATTTTTGATGCAGGTGTATTGAAAAACAATTTCATTAGACTTGGTTCTAATGAGGCTCATTAGACCGATTTGACATTAGATGCACAAAGTTAGACGTGCAGTCTAACTAGAGAAATTAGACGTGTAGTCTAATTAAGTGGAGTTAGACGTGCAGTCTAACTGGAGGAATTAGACGTGCAGTTTAACTCATGGAGTTATACGTGCACAGTCTAATTAATCCGTAATTAGACGTGTAGTCTAACTCGTGGAGTTAGACGTGCAATCTAATGAATCTGTAATTAGACGTGTAGTTTAACTCGTGGAGTTAGACGTGTAGTCTAATGGATTCATAATTAGATGTGCAGTCTAACTCGTGGAGTTAGACATGCAGTCTAATGGATTGTGAAAGTTAGACGTGTAGTGTAACTCCTTCAGATTAGTCTGAAGTGGAACGGAATTAGACGTGCAGTCTAATAGAAAGAGAAAGTTAGACGTACAGTCTAACTGGTGAACGTTAGACGTGCAGTCTAACTGGTGAAAGTTAGACATGTAGTCTAACTCCTTCAGATTAGTCTAAAGTGATTGTAATTAGACATAAGTCTAATCCCTTTAGACCATGTGGTCTAATGGAGTATGTTATTAGACGGGGACGTTTGATTTCATTAGACGAGGTCGTCTAATTGAAATACGTCTAATAACTTGTTTAAGCAGTTGCTTGAGCTAGCACCCGTTTACCCACGTGCTACAGTTGTACGCTACTCCTGCTCCACTTTCTAGTGAATATCAGTACGACAGCCCGATGCAACTAATGACACGTAAGCGAATATCCTTCCCACTACTTGTTTTACAGGTAAATCTCTGAGGAATATTCGGCACAATACCTGTTGTGTACGGCCACGATCCTTGTATTCAGAGTCTGCTGTGTACTATGGAGGCGTTCCATTAGAAGAGTGACACATATCATTCTAAAGATTCGACCATTGGTACCTGTGCATATTTAAAGATTGTAAAGGACAACAGACAAGATGCCGGCCGAAAAATGAGTTCCTTGCTCTGTCGATCATCTTGCTTACTGAAATTACTTAGAAATCAAGCATTTGAATATCCAGAAACTGTTAGCTGCTTTCTTGCTTTACTGTGTGTTAATTAAGAGAGAGTTAGAATCAAAGCATCCTTTAGCTGAGTGATATTCTTCATCTTGTAAGTTGAACAAAGTGTGTTCTGTTCAACAGTGAGCTAAGCGTGTGCAAACTGTATTTGATTCAAGTCATTTTATAGTGAATCTTTCCGGTGGTTGGAAGAAGGGGTGACGTAGGAGATTTTGCTCCGAACATCCATAAATAAACTGATGTGTTGTTCTTTTCTTTAATATTCTCATTTTTCATCTTAAGCTTGAAACCTAAGTAAACATTTTCGCACTTGATTCTGTTTTAAGTGTTTACAAGGGTTTGCATAGAATAGAAAGTAAATCAAATCCCTAACAAGATTTGTTGGGTCAAATTATTTTGACTAAGTCTTGAAATAATTTAACCACTTAATTTTTTGATGATGAAATACCTTTTGAGTTTTGATACAGGTGTATTGAAACAATATGTCATAAGACTTGGATCTAATGAGGGTCATTAGAGTGATTTTGACTTTCACTGCATAAAATTAGACTTACAGTCTAACTCATCGGAGTTAGACGTGCGGTCTAATAGACGTGTAATTAGACACAAGTCTAATAGATACACGGAATTAGACGTAAGTCTAATGCATAGAATTAGAAGTATAGTCTAACTCACCGGAGTTAGACGTGTAGTCTAATGAACGCACGGAATTAGACGTAAGTCTAATAGAATTAGACGTACAGTCTAACTCATCGGAGTTAGACGTGTAGTCTAATAAATGTAAAGAATTAGACGTAAGTCTAATGAATACACAGAATTAGACGTATGTCTAATATGCTTATAATTAGACGGGTAGTCTAATTAATATTCGGAATTAGACGTACGGTCTAACTCATCGGAGTTAGACGTGTAGTCTAATATATTTGTAATTAGACGGGTAGTCTAATTTATGCGGAATTAGACGTGCAGTCTAACTCAGTGGAGTTAGACGTGCAGTCTAATAGAACGTGAAAGTTAGACGTGCGTCTAACTCCTTCAGACAAGTCTGAGGTAGAACCGGAATTAGACGTGCAGTCTAATGGTTATTGAATAATTAGACGTGTGGTCTAATTAATGAAAGTTAGACGTGCGTCTAACTCCTTCAGACAAGTCTGAGGTAGAACCGGAATTAGACGTGTAGTCTCACTTAGTGGAGTTAGACGTGCAGTCTAATGATTATTGAATAATTAAACATGTGGTCTACTTAATGAAAGTTAGACGTGCGTCTAACTCTTTCAGACAAGTCTGAGGTAGAACCGGAATTAGACGTACAGTCTAACTCAGTAGAGTTAGACGTGCAATCTAATGGTTTTTGAATAATTAAACGTGTGGTCTAATTAATGAAAGTTAAACGTGCGTCTAACTCCTTCAGACAAGTCTGAGGTAGAACCGGAATTAGACGTGCAGTTTAACTCAGTGGAGTTAGACGTGCAGTCTAATGGTTATTGGATAATTAGACGCGAGTCTAATTCTATTAGACCAGGCGGTCTAATAGACGTTTTTCTATTAGAAGGAGAAGACTTATTTTATTAGACTGATTTTCACAATCTGTCTAACTGAAATATGTCTAATGCTCAGTTTAAGCAGTACACTTGAATCTAGCATTTCACCTACCCACGTGCTATAGTTGTACCCTACTTTTGCTCCACTTTATAGTGAAGATTAGTACAACAGTTATATGCATCCAATCAAGGAATGCGACGTAAGAGAATTTTCCTCAAATTACTTGTTTTGCAGGTAAATCCCTGATGGAATATTCGGCGCACTACCAGTTCTGTACGACCACGATCCTTGTGCTCAGAACCTGCTGTGTACAATGGAGGTTTTCCAATGGAAGAGTGCCACGTATAATTCTTGAAGTTTCGAGCGTTAGCTCCTACTCAGTATTTAACCAATCCTAAGGACAACGGACGAAGCACCTGTTACTTGCCAATCTTGCTTACTGAAACTACAGAGAATTCAAGCCTTTGCATATTGTGAAGCTTCTTTCTGATTGTACTGTGTGTGAATTGAGATAGAGAGCTAGAATCAAAATACCTTTAGCTGAGTGATATTCCTCATCTTGTAATTGAACAGAAAGTGTTCTCTTCAAAAGTGAGCTAAGTGTGTGTATAAACTGTATTTTATTCTAATCATATTATAGTGAATCCTTCCGGTGGTTGGAAGGAGGGGTGACGTAGGAGAGTTTCTCCGAACATCCATAAACAAACTACTGTGTTGTTCTTTTCTATCATCTTTTCATATTTAATCTTGTGCTTCAAACCCAAGTAAACAATTCTGCCTTGAATCCGTTTCAAGTGTTTACACAAGTTTGCGTAGAATAGAAAGCGAATTAAATCCCTAACAGGATTTCTTTCAAACCGTTTTTCATAAGCCTTCATCCTTAGACAGACCCCCGTCTCTATCGATAAAGCTGATCCTATCAATTGGTATCAGAGCCTTATTTCTATTCTCAAACATCAAGAACCCAAAGCATGTCTTGCATCAATGAAATTCCTCTTCTGTCAAAGGACAACTACGATTGTTTGATGATAAGGATGCAAGCTCACTTGGCTGCTATTGACTATGATATGTGGAGTGTTATCACCGATGGCCCCATAAAGATTTCAAAGCCAAGAAGTGAGTGGACTACTGAAGAAAAGGTGACCAACAACCTGGATAATGTTGCTAAGAATATTCTGTTCCAGTCACTCAACATGAATATGTTCTATGAGATCAAGTCCTATTCCACTACAAAAGAGATATGGGATAAGCTCAACCAGATCTACGGTGTAAATTCTCAAGCAAAGAATAATCAGAAAGCATTCATTTGTAGTCAGAACAAATCCAGATGGGCTGACAGCGATACAGAGGAGTCTCCCGCTGAAAAAGAGAATGAAGCTGTAACATGTCTGATGGCAGATGACCAATCTAAGGTACAAATAATTAAAGGGCTGCAGGAATCTGTATGGTATCTTGATAGCGGATGTTCCAGGCATATGACAGGAAACAAACGGCTTCTCACTGATATATCAGACTACTCTGGACCTAAGATCACATTTGGTGACAACAAGAAGGGTAAGACCATGGGTAAGGGTAAGATTATCCATGGTAACCTAACTATTAATGACGTGCTGCTGGTTGACAATCTGTGTTATAATTTAATCAGCATTAGTCAATTATGTGATAATGGTTTGTTAGTAGACTTTCAAACTCATTCATGTTTAGTTAAAGACCAAGATGGAAACATTTTATTGACTGGAAGTAGAGTAGGAAACTCATATAAAATGAATTGGAAAAAAGAGACATCTGACCCTATGTGCATGATTGCCAAGAATGACCAGAAATGGTTATGGCATAAACGTTTGAACCATTTGAATTTTAAAACCATCAACAACATTTGTTCAAACAATTTAGTTATTGGTTTACCCAAACTTCAGTTTTCAAAGGACAAGATATGCACTTCTTGCCAGTTAGGCAAACAGGACAGATCATCGTTCAAAAGCAAAGGGAAATCACAATCCAGCCGTATCCTAGAACTTTTACATATGGATCTTTTTGGTCCAATTCCTGTAAAGAGTATAGGAGGAATGAGATTTGCCTTAATTATTATCGATGACTTTTCTCGTTTTACATGGGTTGCATTTTTACCATTAAAAGATAAAACTGCTGAAAACTTGATTAGGATATTTAAAGGGATTCAGAATCAGAAATCTTTAAATACCACATGCATCAGAAGTGATCAGGGAACTGAATTTACTAACAAATACCTATCATCTTATCTTGAGGAGACTGGAATTAGGCACGAGTTGTTTAGTTCCAGAACTCCACAGCAAAACGGCATTACTGAGAGAAGAGTGAGAACTCTAAAGGAAGCAGCGGGGTCTATGCTTGCTGAATCAGATGTTCCTCAGAGGTTCTGGGCGGAAGCATTAGTACTGCCTGTTATACACAAAATCGGTCAATAATTAACAAACGTTTTGATAAAACTCCCTATGAACTGTATTATGGGAGAATTCCCACAGTTTCTTACTTTAAGATATTTGGGTGTAAATGTTTTATCAATATCAATACAAAGATTTATTTGACTACTTTTGATGCTAAAGCAGATGAGGGATTCATATTGGGATACTCATCAGTAAGCAAAGCTTACAGAGTATACAACAAAAGAACATAGACTGTTGAAGAATCCCTTCATGTAGTGTTTGATGAGCCTGTTGAGAGCAAATCCAATGAACCCATTGATCTTGATGACAGACTGCAAGAGGCTAGTCTTGAGTCTGTAAGTGAAGAAGAAGAAACCTTGGACAAGCGGATAGCTTTATCTGATCCTGTGGCTGATCTGGTTGAAATTCAACCAGACGTGCAAACTCCTTTTCAACAAGAAGTTGAGAGTTTGGATGTTGCAGTGTCACCAGTTCTGATGACCAATCCCCTTAGATCCAACTTCAGATGGAACAAAAATCATCCACCAGAACTGATTATCGGAAACCCTTTTTCTCCTCGAAGGACAAGACGTCAACTGATGGATGAAATGGCCAATTCTACATTTATTTCTCAAATTGAACATAAGAAAATTGGTGAAGCTATAGTAGATCCAGATTGGATCAATGCTATGCAAAAGGAGTTAAACCAATTTGCTAGAAATAAAGTGTGGTATCTTACTCCTAGACCAATTGACAAGTCAGTCATAGGAACAAGGTGGGTCATAGAAACAAGCTTAGTGAAGATTGCTTAGTCATTAGAAACAAAGCTCGTTTAGTTGCTCAAGGATACAAACAAGAGGAATGTATTGATTTTGATGAGTCTTTTGCACCAGTTGCAAGACTAGAGGCAATCGGAATCTTCCTAGCATATGCATCATTTAATAATTTTAAAGTTTTTCAAATGGATGTAAAAAGTGCATTCCTAAATGGAAAATTAAGTGAAGAAGTATATGTTGAACAACCCCCTGGTTTTGTAGATCATGTTTTGCCAAATCATGTTTACAGGTTTAACAAAGCATTGTATGGTCTAAAACAAGCTCCTAGAGCTTGGTATGACACTTTAACCAATTTCTTGTTTGATCATGATTTTGTTGTTGGAACAGTGGATAAAACCTGTTTAGATTTACTAAAGATTCTCACATACTACTTGTTCAGATATATGTTGATGACATTATTTTTGAGTCAACTAACCCCAAACTGTGTGAGAAATTTGCCAAGCTGATGCAGGACAGGTTTGAAATGAGCATGATGGGAGAACTTACATTCTTCCTTGGGCTTCAGATCCGTAAGCAAGAAAAAGGAACTCTTATCAACAAGGCCAGATACACCAAAGAATTGTTAAAGAAGTTTGGTTTGGAAAACTGTTCTGCAGCAGCTACTCCAATGAGTTCTTCAGTTAATTTGGATAAAGATGAGGGTTGCCAAAGTGTCGATGTAACAGCATATAGAGGACTCATCGGTTCTTTGCTATATGTAACTGCGAGCAGGCCAGACATTCAATTTGTTGTTGGTGTTTGTGGCAGATTTCAGGCTGATCCTAAACTCTCTCATTTTACTGTTGTTAAACATATTCTTAAATACTTAAAAGGAACTCAAAATGTGGGACTGTGGTATCGAAAGGATTCCAGTTTCAATTTAATTAGTTTCTCAGATACAGATTATGTAGGTTGCAAAATTGATAGAAAAAGCACAAGTGGAACTTGCTAGTTCCTTGGAGATCGTCTAATCACATGGTTCAGCAAGAAGCAGACATCGGTCGCCACGTCTACAGCAGAAGCAAAGTATCTTGCAGCTGGTAGTTGTTGCTCTCAAGTTTTGTGGATTCAACAACAGCTCAGAGACTATGGGATTGAGGCTGATGAATCTTCAATTTTCTGCGACAACACAAGTGCTATTGCAATCTCCTACAACCCAGTTCTCCATTCTCGAACAAAGCACATTGAAATCAGGCATCATTTCATCCAAGAACACGTCAATCAGAATCAAATTCGTCTTGAACATGTTCCTACAGATCAACAAACTGCGGACATTTTCACGAAACCTCTACTGAAAGCTAAGTTTTCTCATTTTAGAAACATGCTAGGTCTTGTTGATCTTGATTGACATAATTACGTGCATAAATTAAGAGGGAACTTATTGTTCAAAACGCAACTGAACAGATATGAAAGACGAAGGTCTTAATTTATCCTAAGGATTCAGAGTTTTGAGAAACACAGCTACTTAGACACTCGTTTACCTTAGCAGTTTCATCTTTATATGAAATCATTGTCTTGATTATTTTAACCTGCTTGGTTAGACGGATGCGTCTATTAGACGGACACGTCTAATAGACGTTAGACGTTTTTACGTCATGAGCAAGAGGATGCTAACGTCTAATCAGACACGCGTGTCTCACGTGATGTTATAGCATAATTAGACGTATACGTCTAATAGACTGATTTTCAAAAAGAAGTTGAAAATGTGAAAAGGAAAATAAAACGTCTAACTACTAGTGTAATTAGACTCTTCAACTTCTGGCTATTCGGACAACTGTCTTTTAATGATTTTTATTTAAGTCTTCTTTCCCGCCGAAAAATAAATCAGTCATTCCTTAAAAGAATTGAAGACACGTGTCTCTTAATATGTAAGGAATGACTAATATTTCTGACAACTTTTTCTTACACACTTAGTATTCAACGTTCTGTTTCATGCTAACATTAAATGCTGTGTTTATTGGGAACTATCTTTTGAAGTTCTTGACGGTATGAACAATCATTAGTTTTCTTCTACATGATTAAAAACCCTGATATTGATAGGATCATTCACTCTAAAAGATAGAAGATCCTTGAAATCAATCTCTCTCTCTCTATCATTAAAGATAGAAGATCCTGATA
This sequence comes from Impatiens glandulifera, assembly GCF_907164915.1. Lineage (NCBI taxonomy): Eukaryota > Viridiplantae > Streptophyta > Magnoliopsida > Ericales > Balsaminaceae > Impatiens > Impatiens glandulifera. The sequence goes on along the minus strand of NW_025919624.1, from coordinate 3,012 downwards.
TTGCTGTGTTGCCTTTCCGACTAAATTCGATTCAAGTGGATTTTCAATCCGTATCCACTTTAAAATCTCCAGGAATGCATAGGATATTCGAATCGTTAAAAGCTTCAGGGCTGAGAAGATTCTTCACCCCTCATGAAACCTATCACGAACAGCTAGTTAACGAATTCTTCGAAACTGCTAGCTTCTATCAAGACAGTGTTATTGCTGGTGCAGTAATGGGCCAGATGGTCTGTATTTCAGAAGAATCTTTTGGTGCGTTTTTCCATCTCCCAAAAGAAGGTATTGATTATTTCTCGACCACTCCTCCTAATCTAATGATTACGATGATGAAAGTCTTTTCCGATTCCCCTAAAGTAGACATTCATGGAAAGAAAAATCTCCTGAAGGTTGAATATGCTCTCTTAAGCAATATCATATCGAAATCCCTTCTATCTAAAGAAAATTCTTACAAGTATTGTATGAAAGTCTTTCAGATAATGGTGTCTATCACTAGGGGTGTTTCTGTGAACTGGACAAGTTTCCTCTTCGGGAATCTTGTCAGAATGGTTGTTGCTCGGAAGAAGTTTTTCGGATTTGATGGTCCTCTCAGCTCTCTTCTTTGTTTTCTCCTAAACGAACCCGGTAAGAGCTTTCCCCTTCCTTCTAAGATCCTGAACTACCAGAAAGTGGTAGATTACATTCAAAGGGTGGAAACGCTAAAGTCTAAGAAAAGGAAAAGAGAAGACTCCAACTCCCCTCTAACTGTAGTCTTAGAGATCTCTTAGGTTGAAGTCTATCCTTTCCAGAAGTCATGACCAGGAAGAAGAAGAAGAAGAAGAAGAATAGTGATTAAATGTCTTTTTGAAGTTATTTTGAATGTTTTCACAATGTTTTTGGTAAACTTATTTTGGTTACATTGAACAATGTTTTGAGTGTTTCTTCTGAAAACACTCATATGTGATTAACTTGGATGTTTTTAAATGATTTACTTGCATGATATTGGTTATGTTTATATGATGAATGCATGCTTTGCTATATATATGTAGGTCTGCAATTTCTTCATCAAAATGGGGGAAATTGTTGGGTCAAATTATTTTGACTAAGTGTTGAAATAATTTAACCACTTAATTTTTTGATGATGAAATAACTTATGAGTTTTGATACAAGTGTATTGAAATAATATGTCATAAGACTTGGATCTAATGAGGGTCATTAGACTGATTTTGGCTTTCATTGCATAAAATTAGACTTACAGTCTAACTCATCGGAGTTAGACGTGCAGTCTAATAGACGTGTAAATAGACGCAAGTCTAATAGATACACGGAATTAGACGTAAGTCTAATGCATAGAATTAGACGTACAGTCTAACTCATCGGAGTTAGACGTGTAGTCTAATGAATGCACAGAATTAGACGTAAGTCTAATAGAATTAGACGTATAGTCTAACTAATCGGAGTTAGACGTGTAGTCTAATAAAGGTAAAGAATTAGACGTAAGTCTAATGAATACACAGAATTAGACGTAATTTTAATATGCTTATAATTAGACGGATAGTCTAATTGATATTCGGAATTAGACGTACAATCTAACTCATTGGAGTTAGACGTGTAGTCTAAAATATTTGTAATTAGATGGGTAGTCTAATTTATACGGAATTAGACGTGCAGTCTAACTCAGTGGAGTTAGACGTGTAGTCTAATAGAATGTGAAAGTTAAACGTACGTCTAACTCCTTTAGACAAGTTTGAGGTATAACCGAAATTAGACGTGCAGTCTAATGGTTATTGAATAATTAGACGTGTGGTCTAATTAATGAAAGTTAGACGTGCGTCTAACTCCTTCAGACAAGTCTGAGGTAGAACAAGAATTAGACGTGCAGTCTAACTCAGTGGAGTTAGATGTGCAGTCTAATGGTTATTGAATAATTAGACGTGTGGTCTAATTAATGAAAGTTAGACGTGCGTCTAACTCCTTCAGATAAGTCTGAGGTAGAACCAGAATTAGACGTGCAGTCTAACTCAGTGGAGTTAGACGTGCAATCTAATGGTTATTGAATAATTAGACGTGTAGTCTAATTAATGAAAGTTAGACGTGCGTCTAACTCGTTCAGACAAGTCTGAGGTAGAACCGGAATTAGACGTGCAGTCTAACTAAGTGGAGTTAGACGTGCAGTCTAAAATTATTGTATAATTAGACGCGAGTCTAATTCTATTAGACCAGGCGGTCTAATAGACGTTTTTCTATTAGAAGGAGATGACTTATTTCATTAGACTGATTTTCACAATCCGTCTAACTGAAATACGTCTAATGCTCAGTTTAAGCAGTACGCTTGAATCTAGCATTTCACCTACCCACGTCCTATAGTTGTACCCTACTTCTGCTCCACTTTCTAGTGAAGAGTAGTACAACAGCTATATGCATCCAATCAAGGAATGCCACGTAAGAGAATTTTCCTCAAATTACTTGTTTTGCAGGTGCATCCCTGATGGAATATTCGGCGCACTACCAGTTCTGTACGGCCACGTTCCTTGTGCTCAGAACCTGTTGTGTACAATGGAGGCTTTCCAATAGAAGAGTGCTACGTATCATTCTTGAAGTTTCGACCGTTAGCTCCTGCTTAGTATTTAACCAATCCTAAGGACAACGGACGAAGCACCTGTTATTTGCTAATCTTGTTTACTGAAACTACAGAGAATTCAAGCCTTTGAATATTGTGAAGCTTCTTTCTGATTGTACATTGCGTTAATTAAGAGAGAGAGCTAGAATCAAAACACCTATAGCTGAGTGATATTATTCATCTTGTAATTGAATAGAAAGTGTTCTGTTCAAAAGTGAACTAAGTGTGTGTGTAAACTGTATTTGATTCTAATCATATTATAGTGAATCCTTCCGGTGGTTGGAAGAAGGGGTGACGTAGAAGAGTTTCTCCGAACATCCATAAATAAACTAGTGTGTTGTTCTTTTCTGTCATCATTTCATATTTCATCTTGTGTGCTTCAAACCCAAGTAAACAATTCCTCCTTGAATCCGTTT
>NW_025919623.1:9101-10001 GCF_907164915.1 Impatiens glandulifera | reverse complement strand
TTATTAGACTGCACGTCTAGCTACGTATCTGTTAAACTGCACGTCTAACTACGTATCTGTTAGACTGCACGTCAACTACGTATCTGTTAGACTGCACGTCTATCTATGTATCTGTTAACTGCACGTATAACTACGTATCTGTTAGAATGCACATCTAACTACGTATCTATTAGACTATACGACTAACTACGTATATGTTAGACTACACGTCTAACTACGTAACTAGACTGCACGTCTAACTACGTATTTGTTAGACTGCACGTCTAACTATGTAACTGTTAGACTGCACGTCTAACTATGTATCTATTAAAGTACACATTTTACTATGTAACTGTTAGAGTGCACGTCGAACTACATATTGTTAGACTACACGTCTAACTACCTAACTGTTACACTCCAATGTCAACTACGTAACTATTAGACTGTACGTCTAACAATGTATCTGTTAGACTGCACGTCTAACAATGTATCTGTTAGACTGCACGTCTAACTACGTATCTGTAGAATGCACGTCTAACTACGTATTGTTAGACTGCAGTCTAACTACGTATATGTTAGATTGCACGTCTAACTACGTATCTGTTAACCTGCAGTCTAATATTACTATGTATTGTGTTAGTAGGCACGTCTAGCTACGTATCTGTTAGACTGCACGCTAACTACGTATCGGTTAGATGCACATATGTAATCTGTTAGACTACACATCTAACTACGTAACTATTAGACTATATGTCTAACTATGTACTGTTAGACACACGTCTAACTACGTAACTGTTGACTGCATGTCCATACGTATCTATTAGACTACACGTCTAAACTACACATTTGTTAGACTACACATCTACTACCTATCTGTTAGACTACACGTCTAACTAGTATCTGTTAGACTGCACGTCTATC
>NW_025919623.1:0-9001 GCF_907164915.1 Impatiens glandulifera | reverse complement strand
GCACAATCTGTTGAAGCAATCTTCGGTTGTCCTCTATTGTTGTGCTAGTTTCTGTTCCAATCAGCTCTTTGTAGAAACTTATTGCTTTCTCATGAACTGCTTTTTGTCCCTGTAAAACATCTCCATTTGAGTTTGTGAGCCTTAGGACCTGATTTCTGAAATTCCTTGATGAACATTTTTATAGAAGAAAGAAGTATTCTTGTCTCCTAATTAAAGCCAATTTTCTCTAGATTTTTGCTTAGCAAAACTTTCCTCTTTAGAACAGAGGTCTCTGAATCGCGTAAGAGCCTCTTTTTCCTCTTCCCTGTTATAAGGTAGATTTGGGGCTCTTAGTGCCTTGCTTTGTATTTCCTCTAGTTTCATTTTGGCTTCCTCTACTCTTTTAGAAATCCCACTATATTTTTTCCGGTCTAGTTTATTCAGCTTCCCTTTAAGTAATCTTAGTTTCTCACAAACTCTAAACATTTTTGTTCCATTAATTCTGATGTTCCAAGTTTCATTAAGGATTTTATTAAATTCTTCATCTTTCATCCAGAAGTTGAAGAACTTAAAAGGTCTTTTCTGTTTTTTCTCCTTTTCCCAAAAGAATTTCAAAGGGCAGTGATCAGATATACCTGGTTGCAAAACCTGTATTTGGCTTCTTGGGTAAAATTCCACCCATTTTTCATTCACTAGGCCTCTATCAATTCTGCTCTTTCTCATGTTGTCCGCCCCTCTTGTAGTTGACCATGAAAATAGATTACTTGAGAAAGACGGTTCAATGCAGTTTATGTCTCGAATGCATTCATTGAAATCTTGCATGTCTTGTGTTATGTCTGTCTCAGGCTCTCTTTCATTCCTGAATCTTGTAACGTTAAAATCTCCCATAATAACCCATGGTTCGTCGTCCGTAATGCTTCTTCTTAAATCATTCCAAAGTGTCTTCCTCTCTGTCCCAGAGTTGCTTGCATAAACTACCGCAAAAAATATTTTTACCCTTGTCATCAGATTGATAACCTCTGTCAAAATAACTTGCTTACTTTCAAAAAATTTCTTGATTTCAACCCTTCTTTTATCCCATCCTACCCAGATTCTACTTTTAATCCCATCAGAGTTATGAATAAATTCCCATTCTTCTTTGAAGCAACCTTGGGCAACATTCTCTATTTGACTTTGTCTGACTTTTGTTTCAATAATTCCAAATACTGTGATTTCATTCTTCTCTGCTATTCTTCTAACTTCTCTTCTTTTTATGGGGTCATTTAACCCTCTAATATTCCATGTCATTAAGTTCATTAATGAAAAGAAGATGTTCCAGCTTTACTTCCCCTTCCTTTACTTTTTCTTCCTTTCTGTTTTTCCCATATAGCAGGGCTATATGGAATTGTATTTTCCTTAATTTTCTTACCTTCTTGTTTTGGGATTTTTGTGTTTCTCTGGTCAATTTTTTTTGAATTGGAGATTGTACAGTTTCAATCGATTCAGCTTCCTCTTCTTTATCTTTCCCATTTCCTTCACCCACTTCCCCTTTCTTGCTTTCTCCCACACTTTCCCTTTCCACAACCTCTTCGTTATTGATTCTTACTTCCAATTCAAGTTTCTTTGTTACCTCTTCATTCTCAGCCTTTGATTCTGAATCTCTTACCACTCTGTCTTCCTTCCCCTGTTCTTCAAAACCATGTTCTGAATTTCCTTCCTTATCTTGATCCTTCTGTTTACTCAATACTAATTCTTTAGTAACCATTTTCTGTCTTTCATTCTCAACCTTTTCCAACATTTCTTGTTCTTCTTTCTGTTTTTTTCTGTCTCTATCTTTGTCTCTTTCTCGATCTTCTTCTTCCTTTCTTCTTCAATTATTTTCGGGCACTTGTAACAGACATGTTCGAATGTATTACAGTCAAAGCATCTATTCGGCCTCCACTCATATGAGATTCTCATAATTGTGGGTTCACCTTTTCTGTCTGTTACCGTCATCTGGTATGGAAGATTTGATCTCGGGTGTATCTCAATGCACATCCTAGCATAAGTCATATGCTCACCTTTTTCTGTAGTTGGGTCCATGTAGAGTGGACTCCCCAATAGGCTCGCAAAGTGACTTAATGCTTCAGGGTTATACATGTGGGGAGGGATGTTGCGCAATTGGAACCAGATTTGTGCAGTTTCTTTGGGCTTGCTGAAGAGGTTCATATCTTCTGTCCATTTTTCGAGTTTCATGTAGTTTTTTCCAACAAATGTGTGCCCATTGATCAGAATACTTTCGAGATCTGATCCTTCTTTGAATTTGAGAAAGTACAAGTCATGAATGTTTGATGTTATCTTTTCTAGACCATTTTCCCCCAATTGTTCCATTAGAGTTTTTTTGGTTACTAGAAATGGCACCTTATTTCTTCCGATGAAATTTCCCACTATGACATTCTTCCATGAATTTACGCAGTTTTCCTCAACTTCTTGGGGTAGTTTGAATTCAAATGGGGAACCGATAATTTCAACTTTTGGCTTAAATGTTCCAAGAAAAATCTTTCCCCTCTCTTGAACTGGATTGTCAGCTTTTGTTTCCCCTATGTTCTTCTGCCCTACATTCTGTTTCTGTTGTTCATTATGCTCGTTACTCTGGTTTTGCCCTGTTTTCTGATCCTTCCCTTGAGTTTTTCTTTGTTCTTCAGCTTTCTTCCAGACCTGGTCTACATTCCAATTAGAATTGTTCTTGATGAAGTAGACTCTGGTTTTGGGGCATTTAGAGAGCTCTCTCAAAGTTTCAACAGACCAGCTCACAATAGTATCGTACTCCTCTTTTTTGAGGAGATTCCAGTCTTGTAGGTAATGTAGGTTGAGCTGCTCTGTGTACTGTTGGCTTTTCTCTTTGCTTAAAACGATTTGGCCTTTCTTTCCCAGTATCAATAATTTCGTTATCTGATTTCTAAGTCCTTTCAGATTGGCCCTTTCATTAAAACCAACCCTCCATTTCCTCGGGTCTGTTTCTTTACCCAATACTTTCGCTACCATTCTTTGCATTTTTCCTGTTTCACCCACATTTTCTGCATTAATTCTTTCTCTTTTCAATTCTTTCTGAATTATTTTCTCTGCTTCTTCGTCTGAGTCAGTTATCTCAATAGTCTCAAGTTGAATTTGATTCCCATTAGAATCCGAGTTAATGACCTGTGCATTTTTATTTCCTAGACTATTTTCCAGAACTACTCTATCTTTTCCTAGAGCATGTCCTAGACTATCACAATCTAGGCTATCAGCATGTATTCCACTAACAGTTCTATTATCATTTTCATTCATCTTATGAGTGTTATTGGGATTGGTAAAAAACATACCTGGCGTGTTGACTGCAAAATCTTTATTATTGCTCTTGCTCACGTCAGTCAGATTTCCACCATTTCCTCCTGGCTTTGGAGACCCATGATTTTCAAAGAGGATATTCGTGTGATTCTCTCCTAAGCCTATGTGGAGGTTAGTTGCATTCGAATTTTATATCTTAGGATCAGGGGAGCATGTGCTGGATTCACCCATTGCCCGATTAAGAGAGTTGACCGGGCTTGTACCAACGGTTGACAAAGAGGGAATTTCCCGTACTGCTGAAGCTACAATGTTTGCAAAAGTCATATTTAAAGTGGCCGACACGGACGGATTCGTGTCAGCGAAGCTTTTAACAACTTTACAGTACACATAGGTTTGAAATTGATTTCCTGATGTACTCTAGTCTTGACCGAGAGATCGATGAGTAGATTTAGTAGATTTCTGCGGAAAGACGACCCTTCCGACCGAGAGATGAAATCACGACGCACACGGAACACGGATTGCACAAATCGCACAGATGGCACAGTTCGCACGGCAACGAATGGTGTGTGATTTCTTTGCGACTGCAATCGAGGGTTTCTTCAACGACGATTACGACCGCGACGGCATATCGCGGCACACACGGCACGCTGATCAAAAAATGATGCGAAACCAAGTTATCCGACATGGTTCCAGGTTTAAGTGGCAATAAATAGTGGGACAAGCTCATCGAACTGGAAGAAAGGGCACTTACCTTGGCTAACACCAACCTAATCCAACTGGCGTTTAACAAAGCTCCGGTAATCCTTGAAAATGCTCGGTTACAGGCAGTTGAGAATGCGTTTCAAGGAACCCAAGGAAAGACACTAAACCCGATCGAAATGAGGATGGCCGAATGATTTCTTGGGGTACGAGAACAACTTGTGCGAAATCTTGATCGTCTTGACATGCAATGGTGGAAAAGTTGCCAACGTCAATTCAACAATGCTGAGTTATATCAAAGTAAGCCTTTCTTTATAAGTGGTGAAACATCCGGAACCTCTGAAAACTTGGAACAAGAAGCCTCTCAACCGGTCAAAGCTCTGGAAATAGATCAAATCAAGCAAGCGATGGCTGAAACCGTTGACTCATGCATTGGAAATTTTAAAACCGTAACCGACGAAAGAATTGCAGTGGCTGAAGATAAACTGTCAAATTCTCTACAAACCATGATGGACACGACCATGCAGACAACAGTTAAAGCCATGATTGCCGAGTCCGTCAAAGCCGCAACCGCTCCACTATTGGACATGCTGCAGGCAATGGCTATTCAAATCGGGGAGATGTCCAAGGTTCAAGTCAGCACAACACAAACGCAAATCGAAAAGGATGCTGAAACCGCGAAGAAACTGCAAGAGGAAGAGATTGAAAGGGAACGGGTACAGAAGGAAATTGAAGATAAAGACTATGCGCTTGCCTAACAATGTAACGAGGAAGAGCAGGCCAACGCCCAGGAACTTCCACTGGATCAACCGTCTCACTCCATGAATACAAGGAACAAGAAGAAGCGAAGTGTAGTTAAGAATGTGATGAAACGGGCAGAACAGAAAACAGCCTTACCAGTCGTGATAAATGCACAACCGCTTGATGAAGAAGAAGAAGATCCGGAGGAACTCAATCAACGGAAGAGAAGGACAACCGGAGAATCCACAGCAACTCCAAGCTTCAGACCTCTAAATGCTCCACCGCCTCCACCACCAAAGCCAGTCTGTGCCAACTTCAATCTCAAGAATAAGGGCACCGGTCATTCAAGTGTATGGGCCGGTGTGCTGATCGATGCTGAAAGACGTGCTAGAGAACACAGAGCAAGACAAGAAGAAGAAAGAAGACGGTTGGAGAAAGAGCTGGAAAAAGAGCAACACAAGGGGGGATCATCCAAGCCCTAAACCTCTTTCTTTGTTTACTTTGAACAATTATGTTTTATTCCGTTTCAGAACTTGGTTACTCTGCTCTTTCTAATAGGTTCTAACATATTTCCTCAAAAATCATACTCATGTTTTTGAAACATACTTTCCTCAAAAATCATACTCATGCTTTTCTAACATACTTCTCTCAAAACAATCAAACTCATGTTTTTTTTAAAACCGGTCATACATTACATGTTTTGAATATTTATTCTAAATAATCAAAAAGGGAGAAATTGATAGAAAAATTAAGTAGATTAATTTTTCTAAACTGGCTACTAATTTTAACCGGTCATATCTAACATGTTTTGAATATTTATTCTAAATAATCAAAAAGGGAGAAATTGATAGAAAAATTAAGTAGATTAATTTTGGAACCAGCCATACATTACAATTTTTGAATATTTATTCTAAATAATCAAAAAGGGAGAAATTGATTGAAAAATTAAGTAGATTAATTTTGAACCGGCCAGACAAACTAAACAGAAGTTAAACTTCATGTGCAGGTACTTCTAAAACCGTATGAACCGGTTGGGGCATCAAAAACCGGTTGCTACTACTTCAAAGAAACCAGCCTCAAGTGATCAAGTTAAAGATCAGAGGAACCGGTTCTACCTTCTCAAGCGACCGGTTAACGAAGAAGAAAGATTATACTCTCCAACCGGATGATACTGCACAAGACACAAAAACCGGATGGTTCAGAACAAAAGCCAGAAGATTCAAATTCAAGAGTGACGTACCATGACGGAAGAAACGTGTCTTGAAAAAATAAAAGAAGATCAGATCCGATCAGAAGCATGCGAGGAAAGCAATGATGCTTTGTTGATCCGATGCTGACAACCGGTAGTGGATGTTCAACACGTGTCTCAATCTGAAAACCGGCTATGTCATCCTTTGCTCAGAGTCACCTACATGAATGCCAGGTGTTGAGGAAGTTGAAGCGTGCAAGCAACCTCTCTGCAAACAGGCGTGATAATGATCGACCAATCCGCAAGAGGGAGAAGAAAGTAACCGTTGGCTACTTTCAGCTATAAAAGGAAGACGAATCGTCTTCATTCAACGCAGTTCGAAGAAGTTCAGAAAATAGTTAATGAGTTGTAAAAGCATTAAATTCTAGAGAGATAAAGTTTTATATTCCAAAACCGGTGTGTCTAAAACCGGAAGCCTTCTGTGTGTGTTTGTGTTGAGTTGTTGTATTACATCAAAGTGTGAGTTTGGTGTAACCGGCGAGTAGCGAAGTTGGGCTCGACCGGAAGTGTTGTTGTAACTCTAAAGAGTTAGTGGAGATCCTTCTCATAACCTGAGAAGAAGGGGTGACGTAGGAGGGTTTGCTCCGAACATCCATAAACAAATCTCTTGTCTCGTGTTCTTTCCTTTGCTTTCATTTCCTGTTTACCTCACATAAACCTCAAAAACAATCATACTCCTAAAACCGGTCACTTACCTCCATTAAACCTACTCCTTCTAAAACATCATCTAAAAGTCGCATTCGTTGCTTCAACTTGAAACAGACATTTCCGCCCTTGAACCCGGTTCAAGAGTCTGTGACAGGTTGTACAGTGCTGAGAAAGGTTATAGTCTCTAACCGGACTATCACCAAAAGAGTTGTGTGTTGTGTAAGCGGCCACCCTTACCGAAACCGGAAACACCCCGGTCCTCCAAGGGCGTCCCCGATCCTAACAAAATCATTTTATGATATTATATGTTTCATTATATCATATAAAATTAAACAAAATAATAATATATATTTTCAATTAGGGCTACAAACTTCGGGGAGTTCGACCCTAAGTATATGTCAAATTCGGACAATAGTGTGAGAGTGAATTATCTATCTTTCAATAATTAATAATATTTATTATTAGGTTGTTGAGTTCTTGCACTATAACGAACAATGCATTTTGTGAAAGTAAATGAGTGAGGTTGTTGTTTATAGGTTGACCCGCCCTTAAAAATATAGTGGTACCGAAATATTTGTAGCGAAAGGGGTAGCAAATGACGTGGAGCGATGATTAGACTTGCTGACTAAATATATATTTATTTTTCTCTTTTATCTCTATTAATTTTTTTTTATCTCTTTTCAATATTTATATTTTCTCTCTTAAATAAGATGTATTTAATAAATTTATTTTTCAATTTTTATTATTTAAAAAAACTTAATAATTTCTCTTTTATATTTTTTATGATAAATATATTTTATAAAAATTATTGTACATGCTACTATAAACGCATTTTAATTATTTCTCTTACTCAATAATTTATTATCTTTATATATTAAAAAAAAAAATTATTTTTAATAATAAAAATGACTCAAATTAAAATAAATAATAATTAATTGTGTTATATTTAATTAAAAATATTTAATTGGGTTAATTTATTATTTTATATTAATAAATTGCACAATATAATTAAAGAGTATCAATAAAATAAACTTACCAAAAAAACATTGTCCAAAATGTATCATAACATCTATTTTTATAAAATTATGCAACATAATATAATCGATAAATTATCCTTATTCATCACGTAAAAGTAGTTTTCACGAGTCTTCTATAGTCAACATATTAACATTGAAACTTTATATCTACAAGACAAATTAGAAACACAAAATAATTAATACTAAAAATAATTGTCTAAAACATAATAAATCAAACATTTTTTTTGCATTTGTAATCGATTTCTTCACAATTTGTTCAATAATAGATTGTTTTCTCTTTGAGGGTGGACGACCTCGCGCTCGTACTTTTAGTGGAGAGTGTATTATTTTTGCACTAAATATTGTCACTCCTTTAAGCTTTTCACCATCGTTAGTAATTGATATCAAATTATAATCATTTTCAGCACTTGAATGCTCAAAATCAATTGCAATTACTTTGTCTTTCGCGTCTTTCAAAATTTCCACCAAAACAAAACAATATTCGCCATTTTTTTCCCAAGTTGTTGAATTTCATATATCAGTGGAGTGAGAATTTTGAAAACTCCTTTCATAAAATGGTAGATTGTCATAACCTCCAACCCCAAACAAAGGATTGAAAACTTTTACTTAAAGTTATTCCAGCTTGATCATTTAACTCCAATTTTCTCTTTGTAGTTGAATCGAGCATTTTATTACATCTAAAATGTCTTGATTTTCTAGGGCTCAAGATATGATTGTGTTGAAGGTGTACAAAAGTGAACTAAAATTTTTTATCATCTCATACAATAACATTAATCTTGGCTTTACAATTCGTCTTAGTATAAGGTCTCGGTTGTAATACCTTTTTCGAACGAGATACTCTATTACCACTTTTGATACATCCGATGGAAAAATATTTTTGTTTATTATCATTTCCATTTTTACCACCTACTTTGGAGATATCAAAACCAACACTTTGACCATAAGATTTATAAAAATTACAAATTTCATCTTCAGATGAAAAAATCATTCCAATCTCAGGAAGTTTAACCTCATTTGAACTAGATGAAGATGAGTCTTGATTTACATCATTTTTGTTATCTTTCATTTCATTTGAAATTGGACCACTAGGAGACAAATTAACTACTAACTGAAGGAATTGTGTCCTTTAATTTAATGTGCAATGACTAAACTTGGATATGACAAATTAACAGATATAATTTAATCTGATTATTTTAGGAGTCGTAGTGCTTTGCTAGAAGCCAACTACGATTAATGGGGTTAAACCTATAACTATTATAATCGGGTCCTATGAGGTCACACACTTAGAGTTGACCGACTAGATAAACGAGAAATATGGTTAATTATTAATACATATTAGATATTATTAATAATAAGAAATATT